>NC_072465.1:29025758-29240758 GCF_027596085.1 Anoplopoma fimbria | reverse complement strand
AAAAACCTAGAAAGAAAGATCTGCTTCTTTTCTTTTTGTAGCACATAGCTGCTGATTAGGTACTTAAAAAACACAGCGTCCTGTTTGTAGTCTATTTATTTAAATGTTTTGCAGTGTTGCCGCATGACATCGCTGCTGGGAATCATCACAGCGTTATTTCAGGACAATACAGTTGATGCCCATCCACCGGCCCTCGAAAACCAAGCGAGCGGATCTAAATCAACTCATGCCAAAGTTTCTTTTCTTTCAGAGGGGAGATATCGGGTTTACCAGCGGTGTCACATTACAAGGGCTCAGTCATAAATCGCAGAAACGCCACCAACCGCGAAGGATGCGTTCATTTATTCTACCCTGCAACTGAGAGCTGAGCGGCGTGGTGTTCACGTATCTTTGTTAATGCACACTGTGATGGCAGGAAATGATGCTACTGACACACACAGTTCAGGTATTTTCAGCCATTTAAACTGTAAAAAAAATATACATTTTTGAACTGAGATTGACAGTTTGAGGGAAAAAAAAACCCTCCCATTTTGAGTTGCTTTTAAAAAAGTTCTGCAGTCTCTCCATGACAATGAAGATGAGGCAAGTGACGGCAATCAGTGAAAGAACAATGCAATGTGCTCTAAGAAGAAGAGATCCATGATGGACAGGAAGACCCAAAAAAACACGAGAAACAGGCTGAATGACAGAAAGACGTATTGAGTAAGTAGTAGAAATGAAGTCTACTTTCTGAAGTCTACCACATAAATCATTCTGAGCATTAAGAATTTCTTTACTCATCATGTTCTGCCTCTTTTATTGATAATATTGTAACTCAATTCAGGAAGTCGACTTTTAATGTTTAAGAAGATTTTTTTAAAATAAGATCCCTGTGGCAACATTTTTAAATATTACAGCAGCAGAGAGACAGACAACGAGGTGTAAGTTAGGTACATCAAATATAGATAATAAATGAAAAAATAGACTAAAAAAGTATATACATGTATGTATTACAATAAATAAGAATATATAAGTGAATTGTGTAAATATTAGTGAAAAATCAATACTATAGAACAACTCCTGCAGTCATGTGTTATCTACAAGTAAATACATGAGATATACCTTATAATATATCAAAGGGAGGTATGCAATTCATGTGCAGTATTTAATCTACACACACTACACAGTAGGCTTTATAGAGGTATTTTAGGTGTTTAATGTGATGTATTTACTGTTAATAAACTCATATCATATACATTTCTATTTGTATGTGTTTGTCATTTTCTGCAGTGACCCAGTTTCCCCACAGCAATGATTAAAGTTTCATGAGTATGTGATGTATGCATGTATTATACACTGTATGCACACACAGATTAATGCATATATATGTGGAAGAGATGAAGCTAATATATAATAAATCTATAAGACTGAGCACAAAGACAGGTTGCTCTACCAGAATGAGCTTTGCAGAATTCAAAGAAAGGTTGTGTTGTTGACTAAAATAAAAAAACAACTATTATTGCAGCAGTTGAAACACAACTCAGTATTAATGTTATTTCATATGTTTGTTCTGTTATTGTTGGACGATTCACATAAAGTTGTGGGTGTTTTGAAAGCAAAAGGACGGAGACACAAATGTGAGAAACGACAGAAAGAGAAATAATCTTTGGAAAGAAGGAGCGACAGACAGAGCTCAGACTTCATTCAAATGTCGCTCTCTGCAGACCAGAGGATATTTGAATACCAGGATATGCATATCACTCGCTGTGGACTGAAGAGCAAACACCCAGGAGATGGATTAGACCTTTGGATCACATCTGCTGTTGACTCGTACGTAACACAATAGCAATCCTGGTGGAATCTCTGATTACATCTCATACTGCAAAAAAATCACCGACGTCAGGATTCTCTACGTTGTTGTTTCAGGTGTCTCAGCCAGCAAGTTGCTAATCTACCACATTTACTTTGTTTACTGAGAGGAAGGTTTGGTTCAGAGGAGGAGAAAAAGTTTAATTTCCCAAAACATATCTGTGCAGCTGTATCTGGTCATTTCTCATCATTTTTTTCCCATTTTGTTGTATTAAATGTTTTCTTTTTTGGGTGGCAGGGAAACAGACTGTTTTTTTTATTTTGCCCCAAAATGGCAATGGCAGTTGATGTCAGAAAAATGCACATTTACGGCTGGACTTGACAATTAAACGACACGAAAATAGAAAATCTCCTGCTCTAAATATTTTGCATCTAAACTATTCCCAATGTGGAATTGTCAACATTTATGATTCTTAGTGTCTGATGGAGCTGGTGAAGAGGTTTAAAGGAATACTGCTCCCTTAAAATGACCATCTGTATATCGATTACTCACCGTGTGTTATCATGAACTCTTGAAAAAAACTGTCAACGAAGAATCCGAAAGCGACCTAAAACAAAGCAAATCCTTGTTTTGTAGTTAATGGAGGACAGGTTAAAAAAAAGCAAAACTTTATTATGAATCTGTTTTAGATTGTAAGATTTTTGCAAAAAAATGCAGTGAGCAAAAAACTGGATAAATCATACTGCTCCAGTTGTTTAGAGTTTTTAAACGTTTTGAAATCCTTTTTTTGTTAAACGCAGTCTTCATTTACTTCAATCCATCAAGAATTTACACAGTTTTCAGATTCTTTGTTCACCGTGGAGGCATGAAAGAAAAAAAGATATGTTCTCTTCAAGAATTCAACATAACACAGGGTTAGTAACTTATATACAAATGTTCATTTTGTTGGTGAAGAGTTCCTTTAACTATCCCGTTGACTAACTTTGATTGCTGCTGTCATAAAAACATTGTTTCTCTCATGAATCTTGTGCTTTGAAAATAACTCCCAGCAGTAATCAGACCTGACAACAGAATTAAATTTGAGAAAACTGAGAAAATCTGCTGCGTCTCAATTAAAGGGGGAAGAGACATCCATCTTGATTTCAGACTAACATTTAGGTTTGTCTCCATTATATTCCTCATCACATCTGTCATCATCAGTTCTCCATGTGGCGTAAATAACAGCCCCCGTCATTTCCCTACACACTGAATTCAGATACACAAGGTTTCACCAACTCCTGCTGCTAAAAGCAAAAAATGTTCAGGGCGTAAAAGATACAGAGAACAAAACTATAATGATACATGTAAACGGATGTTGCCCTCCAATGTTGTTAATTTATTCCAAAAAGTCATTGTAAAGTATGTCAAAAAAAATCCCAGTATTGTATGTTGAAGAAAATCATAGTATGGTATATCGTATATAGTCACAAAAAGATCAAACAAGAAAATGACAAATTACTGGTTGAGGTGGATACAGGGGTCAAACTAACACAGGACTTTCACCCAGGAGACCACTGTTTATGTCCGTTGGAGACCACTGTTTATGTCCAACGTTGACTCATTTTAAGTTACCGTAGGTATGTAAATTAAGTTACATAACGTTATGTAGCGTCACAAAGCGCTACGTAGCGTTCCGTAGCGTTACGTAGCGCTACGTAGCGTTGGTCAACTTACTTAGCTTAAGTATAAAAGTAACATAGTTGTATAAGACAAACTTATTTGAACTTAGTCCACAATCCAATTTGTTTCCTGTGAGCAAACACTGACTTTCACCCAGGAGACCGCAGTTTGTGTCCGGCATGAAACCAAAAATACCGTAGATATGTAAATTAAGTTACGTAACATTATGTAGCGTTACAAAGCGCTGCAAAGCGTAACGTAGCATTACTCAACTTACTTAGCTTAAGTACAAAAGTAACGTAGCCGTATAAGACAAACTTATTTGAAATAAGACCACAAACTTTTTCTCAACCTAACCAATTTGTTTCCAGTGAACAAACATACTTTCACCCAGGAGACCGCTGTTCATGTCCCGTGTGAAAATGAAAGTCAACCCAGACTTATTTGAAGTTAACATAGGGAAGTTACATCACGTTATGAAGCCGTATTGAGCGTAACTTTCTTTACTTACGTGCGTACCTAAGCTAGTAGCCTACTTAACTATGTATCAAACATACTTATTTTATACGCAAACCACGATCCTCCTAAAGCTAACCAAACTGTTTCCTGTAAACATGTTTTGAAAAAGACAGTGTATGCATGTAATGAGGAGAAACTGATATGTGCAAAACTATGTGAGCGTCATAGTTTTAAGATTCATGTGACTGACCAAGCTTGAAGAGTTGGGAGTGAGAACGTGTTGTGATCCACACACAGCTAGAGCCGGTAATTATTCACCAGCAGTGGTCGTAACCAGGACGGCAAAACAGTCCAGACATGAACTCTGCAGACTATCAAGGATCTGGTTTTCATTCTTACAAACTGCTTTAATTGGAATAGACTACTACTGGCCAGGCTTAATGTGTGTGTGTGTGTGTGTGTGTGTGTGTGTAGAGTCGGACAGAGAGCGAGATAAAGAGGGTAAACATGATGGTTTATGACAGAAAACAGAATTATATATCTGAGTGTTCTTGTGTGGGGCAGTTTGAAGGGGTTCAGTGCCGGGTCACCGTGTAATCTCCTCTAACCGCCCCGGCCTTGTCGGCTCAAAGAGGCTGAAAGAGGACGCAGCGTTCTCTCATTTCACATCGCCGAAAAAATATTTATCCGCCCGCCATTTATAAATCATGATGCTTCTGCTTGGAGGACGGGAGGAGAGTTGAGTGTGAAGGTCAGAGGAACAAAACATCAGGGTTTTATTATCGTCCAATGAATATTTTTACGTGCAATGGCTGAAGTTTGAGTTTATTGAAGTTTCAAGCTAAACAATTTTCTATATTTACCCCCAAATTTGCCATAATTACTCCTCTTAAGGTTTTCTATCTTTTGACTCAGTCTGAGAGATATTTAAAGGAAGTCACGTTATTATAATCATCACTTTTTTTAAATAAAAGTTTGAAACTGTTTTGTTTTGGCAACAGTATGAGAGCAATTATGGATCAATTTAATCTCCAAATGAATCTATTTTATTCATATGTATGTATTCTCTCTGTTTATATTATGAAATAATATTCAGGTAGATAAATAGCAAATATTTTATCCAGTTATTAGGGTTTGCTTTCAGCGTCTGTTTTTCACAAATGTAAAGACAATATGTACAATGAGTATAACCTGGATCATTAGAATAAACAACTGATAGATGTGATGCAACCACTGTCTTAACATTTGAGTGGAAATGCAGGATGAACATCTGGATGTTTAAGGATCAATGCTATTTAAATCTGCAGCTTCTTTATCTCTTCTTCTCCTGTCAGTGTGACACAGGTATCATGTGCTTTGATGCATTATACATATTTGTATTTAATCTTTTTTGGTATCACGTTCTGTATAATGCATTATAGCACAGAAGCACGACTGCATTGTTGTTGGTCTTTTGAGCTAATATGCTAACACTACACATATTAAAGAAACATTGTCGTTAAAATAGATTTCTGTAACTGGAGCAGAGATTGAGTTCCATCGCTCGTGGAACCCTCATAACCTTCTTGTTGTCAAATAAAGCCATTTACATAAGTGATCTGTCAACGCGCCCACACACACACACACACACACACACACACAATCATCCTCTCTTCATCTGTTTCCCTCTCTCATTACCGCCCTCTTCCTCCTCCGTGTGAAAATCAAGCGCTCACTCAGCCATATTTGCTCTCGTCTGCTGCTGGAGAGTTGCTTTCAATTGCCTCCTTAGCTGAAGAGCCACTTCTCTCATCTCTGCGTGGATATCATCGCTCTATTTCACCGTCTTTATGAGGCCGCTCGGCCGCTGGGACACGGGAGGCGTGATACAGCGAGGACGAGAGGAGGGAGAATAGAAAGAGACAAAGCAAACAACAGGCAGGGGAAATAGTTGAGAAGAGAGAGGAGGACGTGTGAAGAAGAAACGTGAACATACTTGAGATGAAGGTTTGTCTAATGAAGAAAGAGAGGAGCAGAACATGTCTTTTTATCTGAACTGTAGACGATATGAAGAACACAAACAATAGAAAACAATACAATATTTTGCCAGCCCTTTAGAATGAAACTGTCTGCCTACAAAAGGGGTCATTTTTTTGGACATTTGGTCACAAGTCATGACTCCAGAGATAGTGATATCTGTATGCATGTATAATATTTGCTGGTTCAGATTTGACTGAGTTTTGAATTTTGATTTTTAAGAACCATAATCGCCTCCATGAGATGAGTATAACTGCCAATGACTGTATAATAACTATACTGTACGTATAGTCTCTGTGACGTCACCCATTGGTTTCTGGTTTTTGTGAAGTTCAAAGTGCCATCTTGGCAGTGACAACACACCTTTTTTGCCTTGAGTACATTCAAATGTAAAGCGAATACTAACATCAAAACAACAAAATGTTTTTGATTTTTCTGAGCTTTTGCACAGCTAATAAAGGCATCAACCAATCACGATGTATGAAACAGACATATTCAAAACCTACCCTATAGTGTCTCTCTCCTTCTGTTCTTACCTTTCACAATAAAAGCCTTTATTTGTGCTGTAGATTTAGGCATTTTAACATTGAGGTCTATAGAGATTTAATCACTTTTGGAGCCTCAAGTGGCCATTTTGAGGAACTGCAGGTTATCGCACTTCTGTGCATTTTTCAGCATCGGAGGCTGTGGCTGCTTTTAGAAATCGCATAATAGCATACTTTTTACAATATTTGTATGACGTAAAATATGTAGTGCTTTTACACTGCATAGTATGTGGATTTTATGTATATGATGTCATACTCGTTATGACCGAACAGGCTAAAAGCTGTTGATATGTCACTTTATCAAGTTTTTACATGTTCTCAAGAAACATGTAAAGAGAAAGTAAAAATGATCTGGTAGTTTATTTCTAATGCAGCCAATCAGCAGCCAAACTCTAATTACTAATGTCCAGCACCTGTCCCTCCATACTGACACCTCTACCTCACCTCTCTCTCCCTCCGTCACCCCTTCAACTCCGCAGGCTTCACTTTTTGAAAAAAACTCCTAAAGTCCACTTTAAAGAATGGAAAGCGACTGGACAAATATGGATAATGTTACTCTCTCCACATACAGAATGATGAAAAACATCATCAATCATCAAAAGAGAAGCAGAGGAAGAGGATGCAGGTCAATGAAGGGTGGAAACGCCCAAACAGTAAATTAAGTTTCACAAAGAGAGTGGGAGGGAACGTGGACGCTGCAGTTAAGTGGTCTACCTTTAGGATATCAGGTTCTAAATGTATCCAACTGTTTCTTAATTAACACTCACACAAATAAAGTAATTTTAACTGGAAGTAAAAAGTGACAGGCCAACATGCATCCAAAGCAGCTGATGGAGGAGAAACCCAGAGGTCGGGAGCAGAGGCTTCTGGGGGACTAACAGGCAGGAAGTAATGGACTCGTTATTGAATTAGACGCTCCACAAAACCAGAGCAGTCATTACTATCCTGCTGGGATCCTGACACAGCCCCTGATAACTGGATCCATTAACCCGATTGGCTGCAGGGCCATTAATCACAAGACATTTTAAGATGTATAATTCATATCTCTTTATATCTTGTATGTTTGCTGTCATTTGTAGCTGGGGTTCAGGTTGTTGCTGTGGGTCTGAAAGGATATTCATATATTGTTTGAGCATTTCTCTGTGTTTCATAGTATTAGATGTAGAACTGTATTTGTTTTTTAATCACTGATTCACAGGTTTTATTCAAGAGCAAACGAGAAATAGAACTTTCAAGGGAAAACAGAGGTGGCGATAGTCGTCTCCAAACAAACAAGTTACACGACGTGAATGTGAACAGCCAATAAAATGTGCGATGTTATCCTCAATAGTCCAGTCAGACAATACAACTCCAACAAGCAACACGCTAAAACAATCTAATGTTAAAGAAATGAGAACTTGAAATGAGTCCACAGCAGGCTGAAGATGCTTTCAGAAGCTATTTAAATGTGTTGATTGATAATCTTACATTCCAACTTTAGCAGCAGTTTGACAGCGAGACCATCAGCAGAGCTGTTTGTTCTCTCAGGCCGTGTGCAGACAGAAAACAGCAATGTGTGAACAATTGGAACAACAACATGACTTCTGTATGACAATCTGCTATTTATGGACCCAAGGAAAAGTAGCCGTTGCCAGGGCAACAAGTAATGTGGAACCCAATAAACAAACAAACTCCCAAAGTATTTATAATGCAGTACTGTATTGATTTGATTTCCATTTCACTATGTTGCTATGAAATGCATCCAAAGGAGCTGTCAACAAGATTCAAAGTCATAAAACCAATAAAAAAATAAAAATAAAAACAGACATTTCAAATGAAAGGAAAATGCATATTATTTAAGTGTAGAGGAAATAGCAGGGGGCCTAATATCGATCCTTGGTGGACACCTTATCAATCATGTGGAGGTTGAATTCAGCAGCAACAACAGTCTGAACTTAACAATGAAAAACAGCAACATCATTTGATTTTGGAAGACGTATAGACAAACGGTTTTAGTCCCAACAATAGGGACGTCAGATCAGAAAACTCATCTATGTGCTATTCTAAGGGACGAACAATGCATTTTGTCTTTACAGTGGGAGAACTTGGATTTTCTCTTCTCCATACAGGAAGCAGGAGAATCTAAGAAACAAGGCGATAGTTGTTTAGGTCACGAATGTCAAAACATCTGGCATGCTTCTGTTTTGTCAGATATTATTTTGGTGGTGCCTCACATCTGTTGAATGAGGCCATTATCAGGCTGATATCATTTAGTCTGTGGAGGCTTTTAGCAGGCCAACTGATGGTCAGTAAAGCTAACAACCACAGACAGTTCAACAAGGAGCTAATAAAAATCTGTCTCCCCAATTCAGAAGATTCCTTCTAGCAAGCATGAAACATTTAAAGGATCTCACTCACACTTTGGGATTAGGAGAACCAACGAAACTGGACTGAATGTAACACGTGTAAAATAATTATTTTCAACATGAAGTTCTTCTGTGAGAACCTCCTGAAGTCAGTCCAGTAAAGCCGAGCATAAAAACACAATTCCCTCACTGGTTGTGTGAGTACATATAAATATATATCTTTTTTAGCATCATTGGCCTCAGTGGAAATCACCACCTTCAGACCTGGCAGTGTTAAAGTTTGCTCTACCCACAGAGACTGAGGCTGGATGACTCTCAGTATTCCTTAACACCACGTTTTCGCAGACTTCTTCTGTTTCTCTTTACTTCTTTACACTTGAAAATCAAAGTGAAACCAGGTGTGGAGAGAGGAAGGGATGTAAGAGAGATTAATTATCAGGCAAATTGCTCACATTTCAGCTACTCTGTTCAGTTCTCTTGCAAACAAACGGCACAGTTCTCCTCTTCTTTTTACTTGTCCTATTCTATTCTTTCCTGAACAGTTTAAATTTAGTCATAGAGCAAGAAGTAGAGAGAGATGCACAAAAAGAGCGGGTTGGCTTAGACTGGCAGATACTGTAGAAGTAAATATGAAGACCAGCTGAGGCTTAAATGGTCTTTTCTGTTTATTGTGGACAAAAACGAACGTGTTCCAGTTGAGTTATGATAATATGGATTCTAGCCAAAAAATTATTGTTTTTTCCCACAAATAAACAAAAAAATACATTATCTGTGACTTTCAGTGCTTTGTTTCTACTGTCCTTCCACTGCTGTGATCCCACTACTGTTCCAGATTTGGAGCCGGGCTCGCTGCCACTTTCCACTCCAGCCTTCGCAGGTATTTGATCATACACCAAAGTATTTCAATATTGAGCCTGAGGATCACGCTAGATGACGAGTCATAGGATCATCAAAGTTTTGTGGGGATCACCCATGTTGGTACAAAAATGCAAGGCAATCCATCCATTATTTGTAGGGATATTTCAATAAAAAAACAAAAAATGTCAACCTCATGTTGTCGCTAGATGCAAGGTCAGAGGTTCACCAAAGTCATTAACAAATTAAAATCATCTATGAGCCAATGACTGTACCAAATGTCCATTCAGCAGATGTTGAGACGTTTCACTGAATAAGTGAAAACTTTGACCTACTGGTGGTGCTACAAGTAACGTCATTAAAAGTCATCCTCTGGGGACCATGCACGTCAGTAGTGAATCTAAAGGGGAAATAATCCAATAGTTGTCAAGATATTTCACTCTGATATATACATGTCGACATCATGGTGGTGCTAGACTAACTAGTAAGATTTATCCTCTGGAGAACATGAACAGCTGATGGTTGTTGAGATATTTTAGTGGTGAAGAAACTGACAACATTGCCATCCCTGGAGTCTTTCTGCGATCATGGCTGAAAAAAAGATAAAATGTAAATACCCTCAAGATAAAATACAACAAAGAAACTACGAAAAGAGGTATATAATGTGTATTTAGATAGATGCAATACAAATGTAAGCTATAAAGGGCGGATTTAATCTCTGTAAATTCCTTGATTGATGAACTGACAGATTCAAAGAGAAGACCATAACAAGAGAGGAGACACACACACACACACACACACACACACACACACACACACACACACACACACACACACACACACACACACAGACTGAAGGTCATGAAGGTCACACGGTGGCATTGGCTGCAGGAAATGAGCTCATATTGTACCGTTGTCCCCTCACTTGACCTTTGACCCCGAGCTGTCCCCGCTGACATTCAAGGAGAAGCCTCACAATTAAACCAGAAACAGCAAAGAAACCAGATGAATATAAATGTCAGGAATATGTTTGATACAGCGGTCGGAAAAAAAACAGCAGCTTAAAAGAAAAGGAAGTCTCATTTACGATGCAGAGCTTTTCAAATGCTGAGCCAGAAGTCGCACACTGCACTGCCCTTTGAAAAGATAATCCCTTCCCGGGTTGTCCCCAATGCACCCTTTAGCTTGAAGTGTAAAGAAGTTTAAATGGAGCAGAGGAAGATTTTTATATTTTATTTTAACAGTAAGAGATGTACAGGTCAGTTCCTCATAATATCTTGATCTGTAAAAGATGCGGAATCGTCGGCAAAACAAGTGTTTAAACCGAACATTTCTGTGTGCTGATGACCCACTTCCATTTGATCGCTGCTCCCGCTTTCTCTTCATACTAAAACATGCAGGGCTTTTTGCATTTTACACACTAATTGGGATCGAGGCAAAGAGAGAGAAATGAACATAACAAGAAAGTTGGGAGACAGAGAGGGACAAAGAGGGACAGAGAGGTAGAGATGGGAGAAAGATAAAACAGAGAGACGGAGGACAGTCGGTTCAAGAAGCAGCTGAAATACAGTGAGAGAGAGATAAGAGAGAGAGAGAGAGAGAGAGAGAGAGAGGGAAGTGAGATAGAAGAAGAGGAGGAAGAGCGTGGGACAGATCCAGACATTTTGGCTCAGCAGAAAGCACAAAAACAAACAGACCACATGAAACAGAAAGACAGTTAAACACCATATGCAAGTCTCACAGACAATTTCCAAATATCATTTCAAAAGGAGCCAAAAAAAAAAAAATCCATCTACCTTCTGTTGAAAAATGCAACAAAGCTTCATTTCTCACTGTAATTAAAGCTGGAATACAGAACTCCCTTATGCTTCTGTGTGTGTGTGTGTGTGTGTGTGTGTGTGTGTGTGTGTGTGTGTGTGTGTGTGTGTGTGTGTGTGTGTGTGTGTGTGTGTGTGTGTTTTGGTGTGTGTTGGTAGCAGACTAATGAAAGGCTCATGAGCTGCTGAGTTCAGACGGCAAATTAAAGCAGCAGAAACATTCACCACGTAGAAATACACAAACACACACTTATGCATCTTTACCAGGCGGCAACCTCTGGTTCTGAAGATTGAAGCCAATGCTTCCTGTGTTAAAGCTGCATTCTCTCTAGTGTCCATCAGGGGGCGACTCCTCTGGTTGTATAGAAGTCTATGAGAAAATGACTCTACTTCTCTCTTGATTTATTCCCTCAGTAAACATTGTAAACATGAGTTTATGGTCTCAATCTCTAGTTTCAAGTCTTCTTCAATACAGCATGATGTTCATTTAGTAAATGATGCTCCATTTAGAGTCAAACAGACCATAAAGCAGGGGATGCTTTAGGGCGGGGCTACACACTGATTGACAGGTCAACACCAGAGACGTATCTCAAACGGACGCATTCCAAAAACTTTAACACTTAATCCACTGTTTTGAAAGCCATTTTTTAATCACACTATGAATTGATCCAAGTCTGAGCAGAGCACGTTATTTTCCTTTTTCCAGAAAGAAAAAGCCAAAGTAAGTCTGTTCTCTATGATAATAAAAAAACCTGTGAAGACTCTATGGTGACACGTTTAATGACATTTCTATGAATTCTGGATGAGCTTTGGGAGTCAGATAGGCATAAAAAATGCTGAATTGTTGTTACTTAGTTTAAACTTCATGGCGTCAAAATAAAAATAAATGAAAAATAAAGTAAAGAAAAGCGTTCCTATTGCATGTAAAATTACTTACAAATTGTACCGTCCATGAGCTCACGTGAACTAACATGAACCTGCAGCCGGCCCAGCTACGTAAACACATTAAGGAGCAGCTAGAATTACAACACACAAAGAGAACCTTAAACCTTAAAACCAAGTCTTAACTCTTATTTTCCAAAGGCGGCCTCACTCTCAAGGGCAAACGTTCCCACAGAGACAGAAGTAAAGCGGTGGTTAGATTCCACCACTTGTGCCCAAACTGAGTCATGACTTAAAGGAGCCGAGGCAGAGAACAGTCTGAACAGAGTGAAGACAGATTCTACAGGGTTTCCTTCATGCTCATAGTTTCTCAGGGCTAAATGTGTCCACAACACTAAAGTCATATGAGACACTGTTGGAGAAAGTCGCGGCTCTGCTGTCGGCGTGTTGACCTTCATCACTTCAAAGTGGATTTTTTTTTTTTTTACTGAGAAACTCGCCTGACAAAGTAAAGCTGAAGCCAAACTTGTTCAAGACGACAGAGTGGAATGAAATGAAATGCACATAAAGTTTATGAAAGTATAAATCAGCTAAGATTGTTGTGGTGTTACCCCGAAACCATCTGCAAAAAGTTGAAATATTAATACGATGTAAAGGGCACATAAATATTAATAAATTATGCAAAAGCAGTTTCAATAAGTGCCTCAAGATTTTTTATAGATGCTTCATGAGGACTGACATGTCTACGTATGAGGAACTTTTATCTGGTTCTGAATCAGTCTCAGTTTAGTCCTGATCCTCTATAGACCTCCATCAGTAAACAGACCATCAGAGAGAAGATTGTCTGTTTCAATAAAGTTATTCTTAAAGCTCGTCATCGGAGCCACCGGGTCGGATTCTGGAGAAACCAGATGAAATCATGAAGGTTCACCAGAAACTCTTTCAGCTCAGACTCCAGCAGAGACCAGTCCACCGTGGACAGACCCAGATCCAGCAGAGACCAGTCCACCGTGGACAGACCCAGATCCAGCAGAGACCAGTCCACCGTGGACAGAACCAGATCCAGCAGAGACCAGTCCACCGTGGACAGACCCAGATCCAGCTTCCCCTCAGCCTTCGACCTGCAGTCGGAGCTGGAGGGAAGGGAGGCACGGGAGAACCAGAACCAGGACTGAGCAGGGCAGACTGTCAGACCCTGCTGCAGTAAAATGAGAGGTTTTCTAAAGGGAGTCTCAGAAACACCACCACTTTAGTCCACAGGGGGCGCCACAATCAACACTAAATGAACGTTCCTGGTAGTAGCTTTAAGCCGAGTTCCCTGGTTATTTTTCCAGTCTCATGCAGGAAAAGCCAGCAGACACTATATTACTGAATGGATGAAAACATGACATTAAAAGTGTTTACGACAACTTTAACCCAAAGTGTCAGAACGATTCACTCACCAGGCTGATCGCTCAGATCTGTGGACGCGGCGACATCACTGGATCGGTCCTGTAGGGCGAGAAACAAGAGCGGTCAGAAATGATCAATTAAAAAACACCTTATTTGGAAACAATATAAAATATGAGTGGAAATCAAATCATGTACTGTAAATATTGTTGCCTAAATTGATTTATGATCACTTATTCTGGTTATTACAACCAATAAGAATGACTACAAAAACCACACAAATGAGGTAATAAAGGTTAGATAAGAAGGTCGACAGCACTCTAATATCTCTCCATTATAAGTCCATTAAATAATCTCCATAATGAGTCAGACATACAAAATTATAGTAAACAATAGAGTGGCTCATCGACTTCCTTCCTCACTTTCTGACGTTGCATCTGGTGTTTCCTGTTTCCCAGAAGTAAGAATAAGTAGACCAAATGAAGCACTTCCTTAACATAATTAAACAACAAAATATAGAACTTATGTAAACGTATCCTCATACAACGGATCTTACGATCAAGTTCCTCCTCATTTTTGTGTTTTCTTATGAAAATCCGGCAATACGTTTCCATTTCTGCTCGTTACACCCACACAGTCTTTTCAAAATAAAATACCAAATTCACAGGAAGCAACTTAGTTTGCTTTTAAGGAAAAGATTGTTGTCGTAGGTGGCGATACAGAAGTTAAATCAACGTTGATTTCTCGTTTCACAAGCAAACCGTTCATTTTGTTTGACCCGTCGATCCCCCCCATTCAACCTGTCCCTTGTGGGTTTTTGTGGTCTTTATACTTCCTGGTTTAATGATCACGTGGATTACATAAAAGTTATGTGGAATATCAACAAATTACAGCACTTTTTCTTTTTAGGTCATGAGAACAACCTGCATATTTCTAGTCGTTGTTTGGATTTTTATAGTAGAAATGTTTCATATTATACTTTTAGACTATTAACTGATTATAAAAATAGTTGCAAAAAATTATGCAAATTATTTTAAAATGAATAAAATATAAAACAAATATATAGATATTATTTAAAAATAATACTAATTGCTGAAAAAATAGTTTTTGTCTATCTACCAATCGACTAATCTGATTACTAAGCTCCATAATACACTGCTAAACTGCTGTCATAGCAACAAGATGGTAATTACACAGAAGCAGTTTGTCCTTTCCTTTTTCATCCTCTAGCCAAACACACAAATCCAGAATACCCACAGTGCTCTTTGGTCAAACTTGCAGCAAACAGACGGACAATCTTTGTTCATTTCCTTTTGTCATTCTTCACGCTGCAGCTGCTAATGAACACAAACAAATTGCTTTCCAGTTCACCAGAAAGCCTGAAGACAAACCCCAGGGAGTAATTACCCCGGGTGGAATTGACGTCTGTCCGGCGTTGTGTGTGTGTGTCTGAATGTGTGTGTGTGTGTGTGTGTGTGTGTGTGTCAGCTGTATGAAGCCAAAGGCGTGGCGCGTGTCCGGTGGTAGAGCGGACCCTCAGCTGTTTCACACGAGGGACAACTGCAGCCGGAGAGAGAGACACGACGAGACTAAAAGACGACAGCAGTGAACTCAAAGAGTCCTCTGGAATCCTAGGCCTTCACCCTACGGCTCACCACAGCGTGTGTGTGTGTGTGTGTGTGTGTGTGTGTGTGTGTGTGTGTGTGTGTGTGTGTGTGTGTGTGTGTGTGTGTGTGTGTGTTCACCCTGGGCTGTGAATGAACTCTTGCTAAGCTCTCTGGTGCCCTTTCTTTTCAGACATTTGACTAGTGTTAGTGTAGTTAAGTGTGTATCTGTGTGGGTGTGTGAGTGCCTCGGCATGCACAGACCTGTGAGACCTGTGTCTGTTTGTGTGTGTGTGTGTGTGTGTGTGTGTGTGTGTGCCCTATGTCCTTTTCCAGATGTCGGACTTTAAGTGTGTGTGTGTGTGTGTGTGTGTGTGTGTGTGTGTGTGTGTGTGTGTGTGTGTGTGTGTGTGTTGTGTGTGTGTGTGTTCCCTCAGAGCTATAATGAGGTCTCGGGGGATTGCAGCCTTCTGTCTGTCTCTCTGACCAACATCACACACTAACACTGTCAGGATCCTGACCCTTAACACACACACACACACACACACACACACACACACACACACACACACACACACACATACACGCACGTGCACGCACACACACACCTGCTGGTAATGCACTTTTACAACTGGGTGTCAAAGAGCAGGGCTCCATTAGAGGAGAATGGAGAGAGTCTAATTAGGCAGTGAAAAAGCTCCACGTTCACTTTGCTGTAATATGAGAGCAAACGGAGTGAAGGTGAGACGGAGAGATGATGTCTGGATAAAAATGCTACAGAAATGTCATTAATTGTAAAAAGAAATGTTTATAAAAAGCAAACTAGAAACACCATCAACCAGTCAAGTTTACAGTTTACATCCACATCGGTTTCATCCTCTCAGACATTCGAGTGAAATTGCAATAATTGGCATTTTAATTCTTGAGTTAAGGCCCAAAATGTGATTTGTGAGGTCACAGTTATTTTGACCTTTGACCACTGAAGTCTAATCAATTCATCGTTGAATCAGAGTGGACGTTTGTGCCAAATATGAAGAAATAGGAAGATTTCCTGATTTGCCGCGATCACTAGAATGGACCAAACGGACGGACAGCCAGAAAAAAAACATCACGTCTGTCAAAATGTAAAACTACAAAGAAATGGTTCCATTATCCCCCAATGTTATTACTGTTGTTACATACTGTTAGACTGGGAATCAAACCTCCACATTTTTGTTCAACACTGACCGAAATATGTCAGCAATAGAAAACATCAAAAACTGTCAAACACCAAAAAGATGGCATCAAATCTTCTGCTCAGATGGTTTGTGATTTTAATCAAACAAATGCCATTATTTGAGGGAAAATTGATATACAGCAGATCATATTTTAAGGGAACTTTGGAGTCCTTTTGTTAAATGATAAATTGGATTTTTGGATTGGATTTTTATTTTATTTTGGTATTTGTACCAACATTCAGGCATCTGATGATGTATACCTCTGGTCCCTGAAGTGTTCATTGCATCAGAAAGTCTTGCTCTTTCCAAAGTTGAAAACAAGTTGAAAACAAACAGCAAAAAACAAAAATAAAGAAGAGAAATACAGATCTGTGAATCATTAATGATGTTGCCTGGTGCTCCACTCTCCCACCTTTTATAAGACATGGTTTAAGAATAAAAAATGTGAAAATTAAGAATATGTTTAAACTAGTCTGTTATCAAAGTGTCAAGTGGACATCTAAGTGAAGAGCAGGATGTGTTAATGTTTGTAATTGTCTGATTCATTTGGGGTCCGTTAAAGTCAGTGGATCTGCAAAAAGGCTTCTCTCAACAAGAAATCTGAATACAAAGACTGTTTCTGATGTATTTGAGCGGCTAATATACAGTTTTTCAGCTGTTTTTGTACAATCTGGCTACCTATTTTTTAGTTACAGTCGCATTGGCATCATAAAACCTGAACATCCGAAAACCCCCAAAAAAGGAAAAGGTGACAGAAGTGGATCGACTAAGTCATACAATGTCATGGAAAGGTTATTGAATCTTAAGTAAGGATTATATTCAGAACAATCGAAGAATCAAACACTTAATGCATAGTTTGAATCAAGTGATTGTTATCTGTTCATTATACATGGTGGCTTTGAACTAAATATTAGACCATTAAGACTATTTCACAATTATTATTTCACACACAAAGCTCAAGTCAAAATGACAGCAAAGCAAATATCAATTTAGTCGTATTTGGGCATATGCTTCATCTCCCTCTTGGCCTGTCTAAAAAGCGGGAAATAATAATAACAATAACTATATTTATATGGCACTTTGAAGGTTAATGAAGCAGAACTCTCAGCCTAAGTAAAAGGAAGATTTGTGCGGCTGACACCAATAACACCAACAAGAGCTGACTCAGAAAACACATTCGGCTCCGAGCAAACAAATTAATAATGCTGCTGCAGCATAATGAGAGAAATAATAAGCTGTCAGTTACATTCTCGCTCGTTCTAAATGAGTTCTCAGCTGCGTTTTTTTATACGATTAATATGCATGCGTAGTTCGCTGAAGCTCAGGCTGATGAAGACTTTACAGGTCGACTGTATTGTTATTAAATACTTATCACAGCGAAAGACTCGAGATAATGAAGAACATTGTTAAAGAGCTATATATAATTATATCGAAATAGACTCCTTTACTTCCAAACAAGGACACAAAGTCAGGTCTGTACTTATTCAGGGCTTCTATAAATGTCTGTTTTATCTTCACGTTGAAGTGTCATGATATCGGTCTGGGTCAAAGAGCACAGAAGTGCACCACTGACAGGGGGTTAAGCCAATGCTGAAGTACCTTAAAGCTGCATTCTCTCTGCTGTCCATCAGGGGGCGACTCCTCTGGTTGTATAGAAGTCTATGAGAAAATGACTCTACTTCTCTCTTGATTTATTCCCTCAGTAAACATTGTAAACATGAGTTTATGGTCTCAATCTCTAGTCTTCTTCAATAGAATCCCCCCTCACATGGCCTACAGTCAAGAGTTTATGAAAGCAGATGACTAAATCTCTGTTAAAAGCATGATGCGATGTGTCATTGAGAGGAAACAAGAGCGAGCACAAACCTTAGAAAATATATATATTCGTTGATCTCACATTCGCCATCTTGGATTACTGCCCCTACCATGTTTTTTTTTGTTGCAACCAGTGAACAGGAAGTGACCATATTTGGACTGAGAAGGAGTGATGTAGAGACGCCATAAACGGCTCTAGTAGAGGCCTGTCAATCACAGTAGCCCCGCCCTAAAGCATCCCCTGCTTTATGGTCTGTTTGACTCTAAATGGAGCATCATTTACTAAATGAACATCATGCTGTATTGAAGAAGACTTGAAACTAGAGATTGAGACCATAAACTCATGTTTACAATGTTTACTGAGGGAATAAATCAAGAGAGAAGTAGAGTCATTTTCTCATAGACTCTATACAACCAGAGGAGTCGCCCCCTGGTGGACAGGAGAGAGAACACTTACGCATTGCATGGATGGACACCACAGGAAGCAGCAGGAAAGAGAAGAATGAGCTCCAGATTTAGTTTGTCAGAGTGATCGATGCTCGTCAACACATAGAAACCAGTGGTTACAGGTCCTGACGACATCAGCAGCACTAACAGATGAAACTCGTTGTTTCCGTTTCCTCACTCTGGACTCCAGTGATTCTTAGCTGTCCGACTGCTGAGGTGGTTAGTTCGTGATATTGATCAGCTACAGCACAAACAATCAGCTCCAGCTTAGAGAGGAGGAGGGGTCAGCAAATTACAGATGCAAAGCTAAAATACAGAAGCTGCTTAAATAAAATCAGATTCCAGTACACACACACACACACACACACACACAGTCAGCCCTATGAAAATAAATAAGTACTAAGAAGATCACATTTGTGTGTGTGAGTGTTTGAGGAAAGGCAGAGACTCTCTTGCAGGTTATAAAGAATAAAAGAGTGTGTTTCTGTATGTTCTTCTATCTTTGTGAGGACTACTTAAAGCTGCAGATGCTGAGGACATGTTGGTTTTCTGTTTAACTCATCGACTATAAAACGTGGACGTAGTCTCTGTGACGTCACCCGGAAGCTTCTGAGGAGCCGTGAAGCTCAAAGTGGCCTGAAAAGACTTGGCACAGCTTTATTTTGTGTCAATATATTTTTTCATGGGTACTTTCACAAAGAGAGTAAATATTACGCTGCAACAAAGCGATGGAACAAGGTCGACTTTTTGTAGCTTATGCGGCACGAATAAAGGCATCAATCGCAGACCAAATGGCAAACTTTATTACTCCTTTCAACCTTGATAAAGGCAGCGCAGAACATTCTTTGTCTTGGTTTGAAGGATGGATTGGTTAAAAGTACTGGTTCCACTCACTGGTTTAGCTCCGTTGGGGTGGATAACATCCTTCAACAACTAATAATATGAAAGTGTAGCTGAAGAAAAACCTTAAACTGGCATCTTTGAATGTGTTTCCAAACACAATTTTTATATCATTTCTAGAAGATGAATTTGATTTAGAGGCTTAAAGATCAATAAAAACTTCCACAAAATACTAAGTTTGTGTTTCTGTGATTTCCTCCCTGATGATCCGACACTCCGGCAGATGTTTATTACTTTTAGTGGCGTCTCACTTGCTATCACGACTAAAATCTCCCTCATCATCCACTCCGCTTCGCCCCGGCTAATAACGGATCATTGTCGTGGTCCTTTTCTTTTTGTTTCCAGCTTGTTCCTCTTCAAAGGTAATAATGATGTTGTTGTTCCAGCAGCGGGAAACAGCAGATTGTCTTTGTTCAGATCGATAGTTCTGAAAACCCCGTCTCACTTTCTCATTTCTCCCCCTTTACCTCCCTCTTAGTCACACCTCAGGCTCTCCATCTCCTGTAACTCATACTCGATGATGTCATGATGAATAAAAAAGGTAAGCCAATGGCAAAGCTAAACCGCCGTCATTACAGAAGCTATTTTATTCATATATTCATCGATATCAGTTTGGTAGTTCTATCCCTTTGAATGGCCCTTTACCTCTCTGCCCTTGTGCGACCTTTTCTTACTTTCTTTCACTGGACTGCATCATCCTCATCCCTCATCCAATTTGCCATCTTATCTCCTCTGTTTTTGCTTTGTTCTCCTGTGTGCTTACATGCATATAGATAAACTGATTACAGCGGACTCACAGATTAAGCTAATCGAGAGCGTTCACGTCGTTAACGGCTTCAAAGAGGAAGAGAAATAGGAGTTACTCAGTGTTTGTTGTGCTGTTGACTTTTGGAGCATCCTGATGGAATATCAGTTACTTAGTAGCAGACTAGTGACATTAGTTAATTGTAACACGAAAGCCAAGATTGTTGAATATAATCAATAGAAACCAGATTTAAACCTTGACTCATCAACACGTTAAATATCAAAACAATCATTTAATGAATTTATCGAATGACTCATAGTGATGAATTATCACTCAGTTCAAGATTTGTTCCGATACTTGGTGTGTATTGTTTTTGTAAAGTGAAACATGACTCATGTGGCTTCATGTTCACTGGCTGTGTGCAATTTTCTACTAAGACTATAGACTTTATAAACGGGATAACCTATTGTTCGGAGTCATTCTCACCATATAAACATTACATGCCGGGTTTAATGTCAAGCATTTTGCAACACAGCATGACCTAAAAGTGAGAAACACATTTAACACTCAGATCGCCAACACGGTCTGACAGACTGCGATGGCTTTCAAAATACAAATAAACACTGGAATCATTTCAGCCCAAAGCTTTCCATGAATGTGTTTTTGATGTTGTTGGAGCGTCAAAGGTGATACAATTAAGAATTCTGAGCATTTATTCCTCTGACTGCCACCACCAGTTGCCATATTAAACATTTAAGGTCATTTTTTTATCCATTGCGCAATGCGTTTGCGAACAGAGATGCCACGCAGTCAGGAACACAGTTTGCGAACAGAGATGCCACGCAGTCAGGAACACAGCCTCTGATTGGCCTACCAATCAACAACACAGCCTCTCATTGGTCTACCAATCAAGAACACAACCTCTGATTGGCCTACCAATCAACAACACAGCCTCTGATTGGCCTACCAATCAAGAACGCAACATCTCGTTGGTCTACCAATCAAGAATGCAACATCTCATTGGTCTACCAATCAAGAACACAACCTCTGATTGGTCTACTAGTCAAGAAAACAATTGAAAAATGGTCCGTTTGAACAGGTGATGTAAAGCAGCATTAAATAAACAAACGCTCACTAGAAAAGAACAGAAACGTTGTACATTGATAGAGGACATAGAAAGCTTTCTGCTCTATTAACTGTAATATTTAGTGTATTTCCCATCTTGAATCCTGGCGGTCCTAGAGTTTAGATTTTTACAGTGGCAGTGGATTTTATTGTCGTTTAAATCAAGTCTCTACTTCTTCCTCTTTCACAGCTTTTCCTTCACCTCCTTATATTCACCTCCCTCTCACTATGTGTGTGTTTATCACACGCTGTAAATAAATCACCGGGTCACCTTCCTCTTATTGCATTCATGCCCATTTTCATCGGCACTGACAGTTTTGTGCTTCAGCTTTAGTGGCACTTCAACAAAGTGACTGGAGACATTTCTTTTATATATATATACAGTATATATATATATATATATATATATATATATATATATATATATATATATATATATATATCTCTTAGCGTATCTTCTTTCCCTCGCTGCACAGCCATCTCTCTACTCATTCTTCTCTTGTTGTATTGCTTCTTTGTCACCAGACTTGTCCAGCAGTGTCTCTGGTCTAAAATGTCCCCACATCTTTTCTCAACTTCTCTTTCATTGGCGGTCCAACGTCTTCAGATTTGATCTCAGAGAAATGTGAGATTCTCAACACCATGCATTGACCTCCACCGACATTTAGTTCAGGTGTGAAGGAGAGTTCAGTGAGTCTCAGCTGGTTGGTTCTCTCTATTTTTCACTTTCAAAATCCAAGGACCTATCAACATCGCAGACACCTTCAGGGACACCTTGAAATGTAAAACTTTTCATCACTGAGGACAACTCAACAGAAACTTTCACTATTCTGTTCCTGTCTTTTAGAATCAGAATCTGGTTTAGTGCTCGGTTGGTTTTCACCTAAAATGAATTTGCTTTCATGTATTGGTGCATAACATGAACATAATTCAATAAAAAATAAGTAAGAAACATTAGTAAAGAATAGATTAAAATTGCATTGAAATTCTATGAAAACAATATAAACAATAAGTAAAACATATCTGGATTAAAGTTAGTCTTAACTATTTAAGAAGATCAAAAAGTGTATTAATCTAAATTCTCATTGTTGCTTTGAGTAAATTTAAATTTTACAATATTCTCCATTCTTGCATTGATGTCATATTTTTTTTTTCTTAACCTAAAGCATTTCCACTTAGAGAGACTTCTAATAATATTATAATCTATTATAACTAATAATAATGCATTTTGTTGTTTTTAATGTTAAAATAATTGAAAATGTGTCGGTGTTCCTATACTTTGTATCATTAAAATTTCCAGACTTCCCTGTAGATTCTCAGACCATACAAATATTTTTTCAATGGTCTATTTTCTTTTTTCGCATTCTTATCCAGAAATAGAAATACCTTTAAATCCAACCTAACCTTTTCTTACTTCCTGCTCAGGAACCCTGTTTGTCACAATGCCTCCACTTTATTTTGTAATTTGGTGGCAGCAGCTGTGCAGCAGAGTGACAGCGACTGTTCCTCTCAGCACCGATTACACTTACCATCAGAAGCATCACACACACACACACACACACACACACACACACACACACACACACACACACACACACACACACACACACACACACACACACACACACACACACACAGAAATTAAATGTCACATCTAATAATTCAGACAGTAATGTAGTCAATGTAATATCTGGGTTGAGTAATGCAGTTTAACGAGCACTTAAACACGTCCTTCAATTAGTCCACTGTGACTGTAAATCCATCCACTGTTGGTTAAAATCACAACCTGGTTCATTCCTCATACACGTGCACATCTTACTATTTATGTGTGTGTGTATATTTTGTAGTCAACATTTTTGTACTTTTGGTACCCCAAACCCTTAAGAGACCCCGTCTCTTTCTCCAACTTCCTTTTCTTATCAGCTAAAATGGCAAAAACTTTACAGGTTCCAGTTCCTCAATTGTTAAAGTGTTCTGGTTTAAATACTCTTCAATGGCATTAAACTGAATCTTTATTGGTTGCGAATGGTTGTTTAGAGACAACAAGATGTTTAAATAGTCACAGAGGGATTCGGGAACTTGCAAAGCACATATTTGCTTGTTTTGGTAAAATTTTGCACCAATTAATGGGTAAAATAATCTGCCTTCCACTGATGTGTTCCTGTTTGGTGTTTTTGTTCTGACCTGAAGTGGACGGATGGAAACATGAAGAGGGGCTTTTGCATTTGAAGACATAAACACTTGACTTGCGTAACTCTACTGACGATATGAAAAACCGGATAAACTTTTGTAATATTTTCTGCACAGAACAAGACTATAGATTTGGTCACTAGTTGAAAGTGCATGAGGAAGGTGGTCAGTGTGAGCGGACGGAATGATAACAAGCAAATAAAAAAAGAGTAATAAGTAGGAGTTCAAAGGCTAAGTGCTAATATGCAGCATTACGGTGAAGGCTGGAAGAGGCTGATGTTCCATCATGTGTTTGACCTCACATGTCTGGTTGAAGGACAACAGCTGGGTCGGTGTTCAATTACTCCCATCAGCACCAACATCCCTTCTGTCAATTCCCATCATCCACCTCTCCTCTCTCCTCCGTCTTATATACCCTCTCCTCACACTTCTCATCCATCCCGTCTTCTCCATCCTCGGAGCTCATCGCTCTCTTTTCACTCCGTTACATGACCCGACTCCCTCCTCTCCATGTCCTTACCTCGATCACCCCCATCCTCTCTCTGGTGGGTCATATGATCCTCCTCCCCCTCCCTCCCTCCATCCTTCTGTCTCCATACAGTAATGATTCAGAGAACCCGAGACCACCCCAGAGGGAGAAAGAGGGGGAGGGTGAGAGACATAAACTTACAAAGGGAGACGATAGCAGAGAGAGACGGGACGGACGGATCGATACCTTTTAACGGGAAGGTGCTCCCAGTTCTGGTTATGGATCTCTTATCCACACACTACTTTAAACACACACACACACACACACATGCATATACACAATGTTACAGTCACACAGGTATAAGCAAATGTCGTCCACATACAGACACATTTAAATTGCAAAAAAAAAGTGCATTATTTGCCTACATGCACCAGGTTTTCATTATTAGCTCGTTCAGACATCCATATTCTCCTCAGGATGAATTGTTATAACTTTGGTGATCCCTTAAATTTAACATCTTAGAACCAACATCAGGGCTGCACGGTGGTGTAGTGGTTAGCACTGTCGCCTCACAGCAAGAGGGGCTCGGGTTCAATTCCCGGGCTAGACAACCTTCTGTGTGGAGTTTGCATGTTCTCCCTGTGTCAGCGTGGGTTCTCTCCGGGTTCTCCGGCTTCCTCCCACAGTCCAAAGACATGCAGCTTAGGTGCATTGAAGACTCTAAATTGCCCGTAGGTGTGAATGTGAGTGTGAGTGGTTGTCTGTCTCTATATGTCTGCCCTGTGACAGGCTGGAGACCTGTCCAGGTGAACCCTGTCCAGGTGAACCCCCTGAACCCTTCGCCCATTGACAGCTGGGATCGGCTCCAGCACCCCCGCGACCCTTAACTGGATAAGCGGTTACGGAAGATGGATGGATAGAACCAACATCAGGTTTCAGTTCAATTTGTCAAATACTAAGAAACAAAACAAAGACATTCCCATCAGCCCCAGAAGGACTTTGTATTCAGTGCTAATCACCAAATGTTAATGGGGGGACTTTTGTCCATCGTTGGGAGGAGCTTATGTTAACCAAAGAGCAGAAAAACACTGTACGAAACTAAAAACATATCACCCTCATCTCATAAAAGTTTCAGAAAATCCTCTGTGTGTTAGTTTGAAATAGCAAAAGTTTAGGAGCTAGATGTTTGGTGAGAACGAATGTTTGGTAAAGATGCTTTTTTCCTTTGTAATCATTAAAGCTTTGTGGGTTTTAGGAGACAGTGGATTTATTGTATGTGTATGATTAAAAGGCAAAGGCGTTCATAAGTGAAATGCCAAAAACGTGCACCCTCAAATATATGATTATTGTTGTTTGATGTTCTGTTTGTCCGTGTTGCTTTTGAGGACAAATCCACAATTTTTCAGCCGTGGAAATTCAGACTTCATTACTTTTTGCTCTTTTTTTTCCAGAGCTTTTTAAAATGAAACCTATGCTCCGAGTGTTTAGTCATCTGACAGCTTCACGCTGAAATACAAACTGAGGCAGCAGTTAGCGGACCGGCCGTGACAGCTGAGTAGAGACGGTGCTAAATATATCTGTTTTCTTTCAGAATGTTTTTTCTTTTAAACATTCGGTCCTTTTAAATCTCACTGTCTGTTTGTATTTGCCGTTTTCAAGCAGCACCTCCAGCCTTGATTTGTCTCCACGGCGCGTGCTATCAATTCTGTTAGATACGGTTCATTATTTTTGCAGAGTTGTGCAATTTTGTGGGTTGAGAATTAAATCAACCAAGGGGAAATTACTCTGAGCAGTATTGACTTGATGACATGCACATAATGTCGGATTGTTACAACATCCTCACCGCTGCGCTACCCCGTGGCAAAGCCTTTTGTCCTTTAATAGATGTGTGTTTCTTCTGAGTGAATGTGTGTTTCAGACCGTTGGTAAATAACTGCAGCTCTCTGCTCGTACTGCTGAAGCAGAGAGAGAGAGAGAGAGAGAGAGAGAAAGTGGAAGAGAGGAAGAGTGGGAGGTGAACGGAGGGCAGAATACGGAAGAAATACTGAGACAGATCTGCATCAAGCTTGACTGGTCTGCAGGAAAAAATTAAATACCGAAACATGGAAAACTTTTAAATGGGGAAAAAAGGGTCACGGAAGAAAAGGACAAAACATGAAAGACAAACATCAGGAAAAGAAGAGATGAAAGTAAAAGAGAAAGCAGCTTTCAAATGCTAAATCAGGAGAGAATGAATATGTGCTGACTCGTCTCTAAATGCAAACAGCCTGCAGGAAATGGAAAAGGTCGTAGAAATACTGCTCCTTCTTTCTTTTTCTTTCCTTTTCTGCAGGCATCAGAAACATAGACTGTGTGGAAGAAGTGGACGTAGTCACAGTGACGTCACCTATTGGTTTGTGAACTATGGTTTTGAAGTTTGGCATTTTAGCTGTCACCATCTTGGTTGGTTGTTAGACTTCGTCGTCTTGGTTTTTGGCCGTCGCCATCTTGGTTTCCAGTTTACCGCCATCTTGTTTGTTTGTTTGTTTGCGGCTGCCAACTTGGTTTGTTTTTGGCCTGAGCCATTATGGTGGGTTTTTGGCGGTCACCATCTTGGTTTGTTTTTGGCCGTAGCCATCTTGATTGGTTGTTTGCTGTCACCATCTTGTTGTCTTGCAACTAGAAGTGAGGGTGGAGCTAAGACCATAAACTCATGTTTACCATGTTTACTGAGAAACCAAGTGAGATGTAGGGTAATTTTCTCATTGACTTCTATACCATCAGACTTCTTTTTACAACCAGAGGAGCTGCCCCCCTGATGGCCATATGAAATAATGCAGGTTAAGGCTGTTCAGTATTGACTTCACTTTTAACAATCGACGGTCGCCATCTGAGCAGGACACGCAAACGATGGCACAGCACAGCACCATGGATTTACATTAAACAAAGACTATCAAGTTGAAATCAACTTTCATTTCAGGAGAAACAGATCGGCTTCGACCTTGAATGATTATAGAGGGAAGAGAAATCCATGATGTAGGAGTCAATAAGTTTGTCCCAACTGAGAAAACAGGTAGTGTCCTCTTGACAGAGCAAAAATAGAACCAACCAAAGGTTTTTTTTATGTCTCACAGCGTCGCCTTTTCCTGTGTGAGCTCCTCGTTTTGTAAATGTTCAGCCGATGCACATTAACAAACATGGCGAGCTGGTGGACTTATTCACAATAAAAATAATTCCCTCGTGCACAAACTCACACGTTGGTGTCATCTATTCGTGACACGGATCTAAATCTGGTGCAACCTGCAGATCAAAGAAACACGCTGAGCCACTACGGGCTATATCTGTTTTTCCATTCCCATTCATGAGCCTTTCATAATCCATGTTATTATAAGTATGCATTAATCGAAACATACCGACCCCACCTCCCTGACTGGGCTACACCAGCCTAATACCAGCAGGGATCAAGGTGTTGGTGTGGAATACAAATGGTGATGAAGAGAACGAGGTAAGAAAATGCAAATGACAGATCGAGAAGGTGAAACGACAAAAAACAAAAACAGATCAAAGAACAGGAGAGAGTCAGTCAGTATCTCTGAGCTCTGAACTTTGATTTGAGATACAAAGACTAAAGCTGCAGTCTGTCAGTGTGAGTGACGGCTGGATCAGCTGCTGATACACAAACATGGTTCCTCTGTAAATGTCCTGCTATCTGGTGCCACAATGCACATTTCTTATTTCTCCTTTTTGTCCTCCTCATAATTCCCCTCAGACGTGGATACATTGGGAAAAAAATAACACCACAAAATCAAATAGCACTACAGGACAGAAAAAGAGAATTAAACAGACTTGGCTCACCAGACAGACTTTAGATTTACTGTCCTCTGAATCACTTAAGTCAACCGCAACAGTCGTAGCCTTCGTGTCAGGAGGGACCTGATTAAAGCTACTCAATACTAGAGGTATTGGTACTAGAGTTTTTTAAAAAGGAGACGTATCAAGCTCTTTTTCAGGTCTATACTTGCATTTTGGGTTCCTACTAGAACATGTTTGCATGCTTTAATGTTCAAAAAATACATTGTTTTTTCTCATACTGTCTGTCTGAATACCCTTCACCCGCTGTATGAAACACTCAGTTTTAGAGCCTTTTTAAGCCCAAAAAGTAGAGTGTACTCTGATTGGCTTGGGAGAAAAATATGGTGCACCTTTGCAGAACAGCCCACAAAAAACATGACTGCTTTTGTCTTATTTAACAGATTTTGGGTTGATAGGAACTCCAGATAAACAAAATGGATGTGCACAAGCACAAAAAAAACAAGTTTTTCACGGTATGTCCTCTTTAAAGCCTGCAGTGCCATTAATGCTAAATGAAATGCGGATGTTGTTTGGTGCTGAATGGCAGCAAGAGCCATTGGAAGAGCTTTTAATGGGTCATATGAGCTGATTACAGTTAAATGTGGAAGTGAAGTCAGAATCCAAGTTTTATGTCCTGCTCTAAAAGGCTCTACCCAGCAGTGTTTTAGTGCAGTTCATGTTGCAAGTTTTCAAATAATGCAGGAGCTTATTACATCACACAAAATCAACTCCTGTACTAGAATACCTAATCTTTAGAAGAGGGCTTTAACTGGTGCAGAGGCGTGTAAATACTGGGAAAAAGCTGCAACTCAACTCCAAGATATGAGAATAAAGTACATTTAAATTTCATTAAAAGGGGACATATCATGAAAAACTTTCATTCATTTAGCGATCTGGAGTAGCTACCAACCCAGAAACTGTGAAATAAGACAACCAGTAAGTTTTTGTGGGCTTCAAATATCAGAAAACAATCTGATTCAACGAGCCGATCTGATTTGACTGACATCCATATTTGGACTCATGAGAATATGCTGCACCCCATCTGAGTATCTTGAGAACTACCTTTTCAAAGGTGGCACCATATTTTTTCTCACAAGCCAATCAGAGGAGACTTGGTTTTTCCAGGAGGGGTGTCTTAAAGAGACAGGCGGTAAAACGGAGCATTTCACAGAGATTGAAAACAAGTTTATTCAGACAGACAATACGAGGAAAATAATGTTTTTTCAGCATTTAAACACGTTCTAGTAGAAACCGACGATTCAAGTATGAAAATGAAAATGAGCTCGGTGTGTCTCCTTTAAAAACAACAGATTTATATGAAATCATTGTTAAATTTACACAAAGCGAAAGTCAGACTCCGTAAGAAAAGCTTGAGTGTCTTAAAAAACATTCAGGGTATTTTCTCATAAACTACTGTACTTGCACTCATCACTTTATGTATTTTAAAGCCTCTAGGTACGTTAATGTGGAAACACACACTGATTTAAAGTTAGAATCATTTGCAACAACACGTTTCACTGCCGACCCGCCCAAGTAATGGACACTGCTTCTAAAATGAAATGACTGTATTAAGGAACAAAATGGATCAACCCTAATAATTGCCTGCAGTCAAAACAATTTGGATTCATTAACTTTAAAACTAAATAATTCAGCAGTGTGAATACAAACACCACCCTCCCTCCATCGCATGTATTAAATATGGAAGCATTACTCATAAAGCTGTAACTGATATGACTGAACACATCTGGAGACGGTTATCATATTTACGTCTGTGCTTCATATTCATCTTTATGTCCAGGAATTCATTTTACATCTACATTTAATTGACTAATGTCCAGGCTGTGTATTTATTAAGCTGTTTACAATGTTCACGCTAATAACTTCTTTTTTTTTATGACATAGTGAGCCGGATGTGGCATTAGCAGAGCTGATGAGTCACTCTCCTCAGTCAGTCAGCGCTGTGACTCATCAGTTGTAATCCCGCTCTATACATTTTCTCCCAGGAATGAGATCATAGTTGGATATTTCTCACAGAAATATTTCACCCCGTCTGATCTTACAGACAGAAGAAAAAGTAATTCGTCTAACATTTAAAATTAAAGTTGCAAATCGTCCTTTAGACACTTTTTTAATCATTCTCATTCCGTTGTTAAAACAATGATGTTAGTATTATTTGCAAATGTTTGATTTATGGTGAAGCACCAGAATCATTTCCCCGACAGTGAAACCCAGTGATGGATCGTCTTTGTTCAAAAGCTTTAGCTCACTGGAAGAAATAAAAAAAAGAGAAATAAAAAGTGTCAAACTGCTCTACTTTGTGCACAAACACACACACACACACACACACACACACACACACACACACACACACACACACACACACACACACACACACACACACACACACACACACACACACTCACACCAGAGTGACAACGTGGCAAAATGAAAATTCATTACAGATTAATGCTGAAATCAAAAATAAGATACACTTCAGGGCAGATCATCGATTATTTATCCGACCAGACTGAGATATCGGCTTCATCGGATTCCCTGACCCTGATCCCGATCCCTCATGACTCGGACTACAAGTCCAATCCGAAACTTTTACCTTTTTATTTTCAAAAGCTGGTTCAACAAGGCCCTAGTTCACAACCAAAATCAGCCTATTGATAAGATAGGAACGTAAGTTTAACTAGGAGATGGAGGCTATCTAGAAAGGTGTGCATTTTGTACGTTTACTTTATTTTTGATTTAATATTTGTAAAGTTTTCAATGTCTTTTTCTTGGTGTTGTTGTGTGTCCTTTTATTCATCTTTTTTGTTTCTTTCTTTATTTCCCTTCTACCCTGTTTATATGTCACGGGTGCCTCACATCTTGGAAAATAAAGTCGTATTTTTAAAGAAAACTTTCCTTCATTTCATATGGGACTCCTGAAACTGAAAAATTGAACATTGAAAATGTGATTGATAGAAAGCTGGAGGCAGCAGATCTGACCTCACACTAATCCACCGCGTCGTATACTTGCTTTGACTAAGACACCTTGAAACATTGTCTCCAACTTTGTTCTCGGTGAAGCATCATTCACGAAGACTAAACACCTTTTTTCACCTTTAGGACTCGAGAATGTGAGATTCCATAAAAAAGTCTGTAAGTGCCAAGTCAGGTCCTCGAGTCCAGATCCATTATGGGTTATGATTCTAAGCCACAGAAGAGAGACGGCAGGCAGGCGTTCCCAAAAATAGCACGAGCCTTGTTAAATATTTCAGTAACTCAGATGGAAGCAGAAGGAGGAGGAGGAGGAGGAGGAGGAGGAGGAGGAGGAGGAGGAGGAGGAGCAGAGAGATGATTGATGCATCAAAATGCTTCATCACCCTAAAACAAAAACAGAAATAAACATAAAGAAGAAGTGGCACCGTCATGGTGTGGCGTCATGGCGGTTTGTTGAGCTTTGGTTTCTGCAGTGGTTTCTAGTTGATTCTGCACGAGAGAGATGAAGAGACGGAGATCCAGACACCGAGATCAGACCGACAGAAAACAAGAGCGAGAGAAAGTTGCATTTCTTTTTTTTTTTTTTTTTTTTAAGCTGTACAGTGAAGCTGCCAAAGCCACAGTTTCCACGTTTTACACACAAACAACCTAAAGCTCTCAGCTCCTTTTAGACTTTATGGAGGTCTAAAAGTAGTCGTCTACCCCCCCGTCCATCAACCGCCTCTCTCTCCGTCTCCCCCATCTGTCTCTACCCCATTTTTCTCTCCGTCTCCCTGTTCGTCTCACCCCGTCCCCCCTGTTGTTCACTCTCTGTATATTTGTCCGTCTCTCCCCAACTCTTTCCGTCACCCTGTCTGTCTCCCCTTGTCCATCGCTCTCCATCTCCCGTCTGTCTCCTCCCCCTCTCTCTCTCCGTCTCGACCGTCCTTCTCCCCTATCCCCCCGGACCGTCCCTCTCCTTCCTTTTGTCCGTATGTGTGTTGACGTACATCAGTAGAGCTGTTATAAAGACAACTCATCATGCCGCCTGCTTAGCTAAAACATTTCAATCCGTTCTCATTCCCACGGCGTCAAATACAGATGATCTGTTTCTGATACTGAGCCACAAGACGCCTCGTTAACATCTGTAGGAGACACAGCAAGTAAGTCAAATGTAACCCCGTCCTCGTCATTAATAGAAACTCAGAGAAAAAGCCTCAGGAGTGTGATGACGAAGTGAAAAGATCAAAAAAGCAAAGATGGGTCAAACCAACACAGGACTTTCAACCAGGAGACCAGAAGTGTTGTTGAACTATTCCGAAGTTCCGTTAGTGATGTTTGTGACCCGTTTTCTGTTCTAATGTTACGTTGTTTACGTTTTACTTTGTTTACCATTATGGTTTTTTTCTGAACCAAACTCTCGATTACACGTTCATTTAAAAACAAACTTATCTGACAGTGGAATAGCAAATTATTATTATTGTTTTATCAGTTCTATAAATATACCAGAAGGAAATATATTCTTTATATATTGTGACACCATGTCTGCTAGTCCATACGTTAACCAACTGTACATGTGCTTATGAAAATGTGTGATTGTATGTGTTGTGTGTGTGCGTGTGAATGTGTGCACATTCTCACATCTCAAGTCTACAAGGATGTGTTAAAAACTAGGTCAGCATTAGCAATTTCCCAACAAGAAACATTCTCTCACATCTAATAATAGAAATACAAGAGTTTATCAATAATAACGGAAGCAGCGAGACGTTGAGAGCAGAAGGGAAGAAAAAAATGGAAGAATGATGGAAAGGCAGAAGGAAGAGGAAGAGGAGGAAACAGGAAGTGGAATGAAAAGGGAGGAACAAAAGACGGAGAGAGGATGAGTGTGATTTTATCTTAAAAACAGAAGCTCCAGGACGCCATGCACGCCCAGTTTAATATGACATAACACACACACACACACACACACACACACACACACACACACACACACACACACACACACACACACACACACACACACACACACACAGTGTTTCCACTGTCCAGAGCTGGAGGCAGGTTAGCATCGATCTGTTCTTGGAAATGCATGAGGCGGTTGGTCTGTCGGTCAGCTGTTTATGACCAACCATCCATCAGCTGCCCATCCATCCATCCATCCATCCATCCATCCATCCATCCATCCATCCATCCATCCATCCATCCATCCATCCATCCATCCTTCTACTTGCACATTCAGCTACATCGACCCCATTAGTATTCTCCACCCTTACATGTGAAAAGGTTCTCCTGTTTGTACGGATTAAAGAACTGGTCAGATGCTAAAGCTGCTACAGAGGGTTAGCAGTTAGCATCTGAAGAGCCAGGCATTCTTACTCAGGATTTGGGTGGTGGAGACCCAAACTAGAGCTGAAAGAAGACTGTGATTAAAATAAGAGGATCCTACAAGAACGCTAATGTTGCTACATGTCCATCTCATGGAGGAGAAAAAGAAGAAGAAGAAGGAGGAGGAGGAGGAGCCAGATAGAATTTAGTAGAAACAACTGAATGGGTCAGTTCAGTTCAATAGATTAACAGCTGTTTGTGGGGGATGAGCAATTATCTGTCTCCCCGTCTCTCTCTTTCTCACCTGGCTCTCTCTTTCCTAGCTGTCTCCCCCGTCTCTCTTTCATGTCTCCCCTGTCTCTCTCTTTCCTAAACATCTCCCTGTCCATCTGTCTCTTCCCCTGTCTCTCTCTTTCCTATCTGTCTCCCCCTGTCTCTCTCTTTCCTAAACGTCTCCCCGTCTCTCCCCCTGTCCATCTGTCTCTCTCTCCCCGTCTCTCTCTTTCCTATCTGTCTCCCCCGTCCCTCTCTCTCTCCTCCGTCTCTCTCTCTTCCTGTCCATCTGTCTCCCCGTCTCTCTCTCCTATCTGTCTCCCCCTGTCTCTCCATGTCTCCCCTGTCTCTCTCTTTCCTAAACATCTCCCCGTCTCTCTCCATCTCCCTGTCCATCTGTCTCTCTCCCCCTGTCTCTCTCTTTCCTATCTGTCTCCCCATCTGTCTCTCTCCATCTCCCCTGTCTCTCTCTTTCTCTTTCCTCCATCCGTCTCCCCCCATCGTCTCTCTCTGACCCCCTTCTCTCCATCCTGTCTCTCCACCCTGTCTCTCTCTTTCCTATCTGTCTCCCGTCTCTCTCCTCACCCTGTCTCTCCCCCCTGTCTCTCTGACCCCAACCCTGTCTCTCTTTCACCCTGTCTCTCTCTCTCACCCTGTCTCTCTCTCTCACCCTGTCTCTCTCTGTCACCCTGTCTCTCTCTCTCACCCTGTCTCTCTCTCTCACCCTGTCTCTCTCTCTCACCCTGTCTCTCTCTCTCACCCTGTCTCTCTCTCTCACCATGTTCTCTCTCTCACCCTGTCTCCTCTGTCTCTCTCTCTCTCACCCTGTCTCTCTCTCTCACCCTGTCATCTCTCTCACCCTGTCTCTCTCTCTCACCCTGTCTCTCTCTCACCCTGACCTCTCTGTCACCCTCTCTCTCTTTCACCCTGTCTCTCTCTCTCACCCTCTTTCACCCTGTCTCTCTCTTTCACCCTGTCACCCTGTCTCTCTCTGTCACCCTGTCTCTCTCTTTCACCCTGTCTCTCTCTCACCCTGTCTCTCTCTCTTTCACCCTGTCTCTCTCTGTCACCCTGTCTCTCTCTTTCACCCTGTCTCTCTCTCACCCTGTCTCTCTCTCTCACCCTGTCTCTCTCTCTTTCACCCTGTCTCTCTCTGTCACCCTGTCTCTCTCTCTCACCCTGTCTCTCTCTTTCACCCTGTCTCTCTCTTTCACCCTGTCTCTCTCTGTCACCCTGTCTCTCTCTTTCACCCTGTCTCTCTCTCACCCTCTCTCTTTCACCCTGTCTCTCTCTCTCACCCTGTCTCTCTCTTTCACCCTGTCTCTCTCTTCACCCTGTCTCTCACCCTGTCTCTCTCTCTCACCCTGTCTCTCTCTCTCACCCTGTCTCTCTCTTTCACCCTGTCTCTCTCCCTCTTTCTGCTTCTATTAAAAACATCGCTGCAGTGAAATAAGATGAAACAGAATTTCCACAATACCAAAAAGAACAGAACTGCTTTTATTTTATCCGTATTGATCCTGAGATCTATAAAAGCAGGTGTCTTTAGTTTCTTTTAAAGACGCTTACATCACAGTATCCTCACATGTCTGACTCTCATCAGAACAGACACCAGATCTGCTCCACGGCGTAAGAACACGGAAAGCATGTTGCCAGAAACTCTGCCTTGTTTATTCATAGCAATTAGGCTAATGTATGTGCTAACGATTTATTGATGTCAAAAAGCTGCACGTTGCTCCATTAAATCCATCAGAATCACCCCGGCTACACCTTGTTTGTAGGGAGCGCTCCATTCCTCCACCCATTAACCCTCCGTGTCATTAGTTCACTCATCTCTCCAGCGGCCATCCTTCATTCCCTCTCCTTTCCTTTATGAGTACTGATGTCTCGCTCTCATTAGAGAACCATTTCTCTCTTTCTTCTCCCCCTTCCTCCCCCCCCACCTCCTCCTCCATCACCTTTGCATGATCCAGGCTGTGCATTAGCAGATTAAACAGAAAGAGAGAGATGAAGCACCTCCCGTTTCAGTGTGCCAACTCCCTCCAGCTACAGTTCCTCCGTCCTCCTTCCATCTTCTTCAGTGCTTTTCAGTTTTTATTGCACGCCCTCTCTCTCTTAATTCCTCTCTTAAGTGTCTGCTAGATGTCAGGGAAATGTTTTCGTCCTTCTGGGTTTCTATCTCTTGACTCTTTCTTTATTTAAATCGTTCTCGCCGTTGTTTTTCTATCAGAAGCTTTTGCTTTTCATTTGTTTTATCTGTTTCTATATTCTTTTTTCACACTGCGTCTCTCTGTGACTTCATTTTTTATATTCCCTCATCTTGCCGACGCCCTCTTTTTACTTTCTCTTCCGCTGAATCATGTTTTTATTTCTACATATCTGCCCCTATTTGTCTGAAACGTTCTTCAATTCTTTAGGAGCAAGCTGATACATGTTATGTTATGAATATACGATGACATGAAAGTTGAATAATATGAATATATTTTAACATTTTCTGAAATGTTATGTGTAAATATGCACATAAAGGATTTTCTAATGCTAAATTTTGGTAAATATAGAAGAAATCTACAGATGCAAATCGACAAAGTAGTAAGATAAAAAACCTGAATGTGTATTTTGGATGTTTTCTTTTCACTAGTCTGAAAGAAGACACCTTATGGAAGCAAATGAGACCAAAAATCTATAAATTCACAATGTTATTGGAGATTACTGGCCACCTGATTTAGTTTTTTGTCGTAGAAACCCCTTTTTTCTCAATTAAAAAAAAAATGTGTCTGTATAGTCGACATTTCGTGGTGACAGGACCACTCAGCAGGTTTCTGTTGGTTCCACTGGGGGCCGAAGTGAGCGATCAGCAAGCTCAACTTGTCAAATGTAGAGTGACTCAGCAATTATTCTTAAAGGCCTCAAAGCAAACAGGAATAAAAGTACTTTAATCCATCTGATGATAAATGCGTGTAGTGTTTGAGGGTTGGAGAGACAGATGGATTTAAAAAAGACAAATACTTCAGATTAAGATTGGAACAAATATAGGAGAGAGTCTCAGTCAGTTATTGAGATGTTTCACTCTAAAGGGGAAACACACAATTTAGAGATTTTGGGCTATTTCATAAATAAGGAAATATGAATCGGATATTTTGAAGTAAAATAAAAAAGTTATGTTTTTTATTCCAGTTCGTCCCTGAAAGAAGAAAACTAGACGGAGACAAATGGATTTCTAAGGTTTGCAGAGAGACAGAGGGAGACAGAGACCGACAGAGAGAGACGGACAAAGATCGGCCTTGTGACAGTGAAGGCATCGCGACACAGTGGGGCTCTGTGTGTGTGTGTGTGTGTGTGTGTGTGTGTGTGTGTGTGTGTGTGTGTGTGTGTGTGTGTGTGTGTGCGCATTTCCATGAACTGCAGTGACGCATCGACACACTGCATACAAGAAACTGTTAAATGTGTGCGTCTGTGTGTGCATAGATGCATGAATTCCACTGACGAAACAGTGATGTGTGTGTGTGTGTCACATTCCCCATCCTCCACACACACGCACACACTTTCTGACATGTGAGCATGTATTGTACTGTCACTGTGTGTGTGTGTGTGTGTGTGTGTGTGTGTGTGTGTGTGTGTGTGTGTGTGTGTGTGTGTGTGTGTGTGTGTCTCAGCACATGAAAGCATTTTGCTCAGTCGATGCCTGGAGTCAGTACAAAGTGTGTTTTTCCCTCTTGCGTCATGTGATCACTGGTTATATTAAGAATCCACGAGTTCATGGCCATTTTGTAACTCCTCATAATGACATTAGTTGTGTGTGTGTGTGTGTGTGTGTGTGTGTGGGGGGGGGGGATCTGAGGAAAAGTATTGAAAGCATCTGACAGAGAGTGAAGGCCATAGCTTTGACACTCAAGTAGTTTTCTGTGGCTTTTAAATTCAAGCTGGTCTTATCCAACATTCCCAGCATAACATAAGAAAAAGAAAGTGCCTATTATTTGTAGATATTCCAGGAAATTATTTTGTTGCGTGAAACGAGAAGTCAGTGGTGATGTTTTTGGTACGTAACTTTCGGAATTTGTTACGCCACTTCTGTGCTTCTTTTAACCCAAAACATGATCTTTTCCCAAACCTAACTAAGTAGTTAGTTTATTTTGAAAAGACTTTCTTAATGTAACGAATGGAAATTGACACGTGTTGATGGACTTTTGTAGGAAAATGTGGAGGAGTTACTTGAACCGTTGAATGAGGATATTATTTACAGCCGCAAAAATTACAGGAGAAAAAGGCTACGACGTAAAAAAAATGAAAGCAAAAGGGAAAGGTAAAGGAACACAAATAAATAAATTACAATACATAAAAATAAATACATATTTTATGTAATAGCAATGTGTATTTATAAACATATATATATATATATACATACACTTATAATTAATATATTTTTTATATATATATATATATATAAATATAAAAATATACAAAGAAAATACATGTGGCATATAATGAAAATGCCAATAATTATTATTGTATTTTATTATTTGTCTTTATATTGTATGTATTTGTTATTCTATTTATTCCTCTTTATAATCCACATTTATGGATTGCACTCCATAACAGGATTAACTTAATAGGGTCACTTAATCACTATTATTACCTAACACTTAACATAAATTTATAACCTTTTAGAATATATTGGTGTGCTAACATACACACACACACACACACACACACACACACACACACACACACACACACACACACAGACACACACACTGCTCCACTGGTCCAGCTGAATATTCCTGCACTCCAGAGGACCTTTAATTAAAAAAACCTGAATCAATGGCTGTTTCTCATCTCGGCTCTGTGGAGGCTCGTTGTGTCGGCGCTTCACACTGACCTGTTTCTCACTGCTGTCACACACACACACACACACACACACACACACACACACACACACACACACACACACACACACACACATATTTGTCAGTGTCACTTCAAACTCCCGCGATTGGTCCGAGCGTGATAGATGGCGTCCGCAGAGGTTGTGTGTCAAACGCAGGTCAGAGATATCTCACACACACTCACAAATGAATGCATAGTCACGCACACACACACACACACACTCCTCCTCCTCAGATTGAACACAACGCTGGGTAAATAGAAGCCTCTTGGCTCGTCGCCGTGATGACTTCGTGGAGAGAACAGGTGCACATTTGATTCAGGCGTCTTATTAAAGCCGACCGACGGCTGGAAGTCATCTGCTGTATTTTTAACTCGCTGAGACGAGGCGGTATGCTAATTTGTACTGAAAACAAATTCATCCCAGAGTTTGACACGGTTGTGATAAAAAATATATATATTTATATATATATAATATATATTTTTTATATTTATATTTTTTCCTTGCATCTTGAAACCTAAGCACATAGAATCCACCTTAACTAGTAAAGAAATGCATGAAAGAAAGTGTTTTTAGGAGAATATCAACTTTGACAATATGACTTTTCTATCCTCAGAATAATATCTATGATAAACTGGCAGAAGTTAAATTGGGTAGATTAATAATATGTCTCTTACTGTTGAGTCATTTTAAGTTCATAATTCACAGTGAAGGGAACATTTAGATATGTAAGAGCAGTTTTGAGCTCCCAATAAATCAGTCTTAGTGATTTTTTTTCCATCCTATTCTCAAATTTCTGACTGAATTATTCAGAGGATTTGAGGCAAGAACATTGACAATTTAGATTTTGGTCTGTTTTTCTTCCTTAAGTAGTGTTCTTACAGACTATTGGAAAGGAAATCTTTATTTCACTACTTTGTTTCTTTGCGTCTCTAGATTTCTCATAAATTCACCAAAAGTCACCATTAGATAAAGACTAATTTGCATATTTAAACATAACATTTCAGAAAACTTGTAATACAAAAGATAATTGTCTTAATGTCAGTAATCAGCTGGTGAAGTTTCATGTTGATATCTATTAGTTAATTGTTTTACCCTATTCACCTGTAGAGTCTTCAACATGTATGTAATTTAACAAAACATATCTTTAAAGGACGTTTTCTCTAAATTAGTTTATTCTCAGACTCTGATCCAGAAATCTCCACTTCAGTAGCTCTTACATACACCAGACTGTACAGTTTCATTCATATCTATATTCTGAAGGTTTCTACAGAGGGGTTTGTTCATATATCATTCATAGTCTGATTTATACAACATTTTACTACTAAAAACATGGAGAAAAGTGATATTTTATGGCTGTTAACAGTGTTTTCTGATTTATGGAGATATCCAAAATTCTCTATAAGTCTTTGACTCTATTGTGTCAACAAAATGGAAGAATCATTTTGAACCTGGCTTTATCTTATGTTCAGTTTTATGTTCTTGAAATGTATGAAAATTATCTATTTAATAGTTAATAAGATAACAAATAATTTGCATATTCAAACATCAAATTTCAAACTTGTAATGCAAAAACATTGCCTTAAAGTAAGTAATCTCTCTTTACATGACATATGGACTTCTGAGTGATCTTCTTTATATATTTCCATTTCTGTCAAAAGCTAAATGACGAGAGAGAAATTACTTTTGTCTATTTCACATCAGCAACACACTTCAACCTTAAAGAAACATCAGTGTAAACACTTCATACTGTATGTTCACACACACCATTTTTTTAAACACATGCATTTCTAATTTCCTAATATGATTAATTGTATTTAATTAGACTTTGATGTTAAAATAAGTGTTCCACATTATCATCCCTGGGAGGTTTCCTACTTTGGATTCTATCTCTTGCTTCCAAGAGGCCAAGTTGTTTTTCTGTTTCCATGGTAATGACTCTTCAGGTGCAACGAGATCTATTTCGGAGCGGCGTACAAACCGCCTGCTGTGCGTAGTTTCTCGGCGCCGGATAGAAGACGTGATCACCCGCCGCGCGTCTCGTCTATTCATGTGATGAAATTTAGTCCCAACAGTCTCATTCTGTAACGGCTGAATATTGGAACGGAGGATACTGGGATGTATTTTCTGCTCTGCTTTACTCGTTTTTTCCTCATCTACTCTTTTTTTTTATTTTTATTGATTTGACAAAATGTGAGTGAGGAAGCGAGACTCGCTCAGTTTAACATTCATGACCAACACAGTGTCTCCTGCACCTCGAGGTTTAGTTATTTATTGTATTTTCTTTACAAGAAGGGAACCAAACTGTTTGTATCATTATTGAGCTTTAGACAGTCCTGGAAGCCAAGTTTAAAGGGCCAGTGTGAAGCATTTAGGGGGATCTAATGACAGAAATGGAATATTATATATATATATATATATTATATATGAACCCCAAACCCGCCGGTGGGATTGAAAAGCATGTTTTCTTTAAACCATCGTCAAAAATAAACATTTATCACATCCCAAAACTTCCATCGAATACTTCCATCAGAAAAAGCAACCAAAAAGAAGCCTAAAAATATACCTCATCAAAAACATTTTTTTCCACATGTCTCATTTAAACCCACTGTCCCAAATAAACCGTTGGAATTTAATAGATCTTGTAAAAAATATTACATTCTGAGCTCCTCAGTTAAAGTAGGAAGCCACAAATGATTCAGCTGAGACCAACCGTCACGTAACAAAAAATCCGTGAAACTTTGACTCAACTTCAGACTGATGAACACAGAGCAGAGAGAAGAGGAGAGGCTGGAAGTAGAGGATTTAAAATGTGAATATTTAAATATATAAAGTATATGGAGCCTCTATTTTTCCCCTACACTGGTCACACAATTAATAACATGTTGGTAGTGTGTTTTTCTAGTTTTTGTAATCTAAATTATTTTGTGTATGCTATCCACGTAATCATGAACGAGGACAAAAAACACACCTGGCGGTAATCTTTCAGCCATGAGACCACTGTTTGTTGCTTGTGTGAAGCTATAAGTCAACTAACTTTTGTAATTAGTTACGTCACTTCCGTGGTTATTTTAACCCAAAAAAATATTTATTTTTCAGTTTTGTTGCCTTAACCCAACTGAGTTTCCTGTGAAGACGGAAGGTTTTTTTGAAAACAAAGTAAGCATGCAACGAGCAGAAATCGAAACACGTTGCTCGACTTTCGTAGGAAAACACACAAAATGAGGAGCAACTTTTCTGGAAGATATCATACGAATACGCTGAACCTCACTGCTATATGACGACAAATCAAATCCTACACACTGGCCCTTTAAATTGTTAGGAAAAAGAGGGTGTTTTGGGGGGATGGAACCATTTTACCATATTACATTAGGACCTGAGCATACTTTCATAATAAATAGTGCGGAAAAAGAACATCTAAAGCCTATGACTCAGATTGTGTAATACGCAGATGATCCTGTCTGATATCCCCCAGATGTTGTTATCACTTTTCTCATAAACAATCAATTTCTTCCAGTCGTTCTCCTCTCCATGTCGCAGCCTGACAAAACAGACTGAAGACTAAATTGTCGGACGATGCGAGTCCGTTCCACCAACAAACATTTTGACACTATTGACGTTTTTATGGGGGCTCAGGCAAATACTAAACCGAGAGTCGTCCCCTTTGCGTCTCATCGCCGGCGCGGTTTGACCCAGATCCGCCCGCCTGGTCCTGCATTAGATATGAGAACGCCGTGTTGGTGTTCAACTCGATTATGCGGATGACAGGAGGGCATAGGCCGGCTTTACGGGGCCGAGCAGCGGGTGCTCGACAAAAACCTTGAGCACAACCGGAGTCCTGTTTGATGTTTGCTCGCAGAGATAGCGCTAAGTGGGACGAGCGTGTGATTCCTTTACATTGAAATGTAAAATCTGCCTCTGCAAATAACTGCGAGGGCTTAAGTCTGCAACGTGCACACGCCAACGGATTCAGTGAGCGGAGATGTGTTGACTCTAAAGCATTTGGCGTTTAAGTAACTCCGACTGTTAAATCTTCAGAACGTGGTGATCTTGGAGCTCAGCTGCTTTCTAGAAAGCCTTGTTTGAACATGAGGAATGTTGACGTACCACGAAAAAGCAGCTCAGTAAACAAAAGACGATCTACCTGCCTGTCCAAATGTGAAGATGTGCTTCATGCAGTTCTGTACGGAAACAAAAAAAGGGATTGCACACACAAAGAAGGTGGGACAATCGTGTTGCACTAAAGAGGAAGGAAAACACAAACAGTCTCGACGAAAATCCCCCCCCGCTGTGTGACAACCACACAATCCTCCAACTGGAAATGTCTCCACATACTATAATACAGGAACAAAGATCACTTTAGAGCCATTATATTATTGCTGTATCCAGGAGACAGGGACCCGTTTGTCTGGCGGGGCAGACGAGCGGGGGGCCGGGGTTTAATTCGATACGCTACGCCCTCGTCCTCCGCAGAAAGAAATGCCCTTATTGTTGCGGTTGAAGCTCCATAACAAGACTCCATTTCACATAAAGCGCCTCCAGAGTCGGGCTGCTAAACTGTGCTTCAAAAAAAAAAAAAAAAAAAAATGGGAGAAGTTGCTGATGTGTGCCGAAGTGGAGAAACAGTTTACTGTGGCGGTTGTGTGATATAAAATGGAGCTGTGAGACGGAACAGAGCGGCCTCGAAGTGCTTCACATCGAACAGATAACACTTCATTCCTGTGTTCTCTCTCTCTTCTGTACACACACAGAATCCTGTATCCTTTATACAGTCGATGTTACTGGGTTTTGCATAATAATTGTGACAATACCGTGATCGTGGAGCTGAAATTACAATTTGTATTTCACCCATATGGGATTTATGAGCAAAGAGGAGGAGAAGAATATAGGGCGGTTTGATGTATTGCGATATCTCACGATACCGTAAGCAAGGAGATAGATTGCAATATTTAAAATGTAATTTAGGGGAAAAGGTCATTGCATATATAACACTTTGCCAAATGCATTAAGTTGAGTTAAAAATGAGAAAATTCACTTTTTTATGCAGTTAATAGTGGGATCTGCAATTATCAACGCTCTTGTACAGCAACAAAGAACAACATGAAGTAAAAGTGGTTGCCAGGCAGGAAACTAAGCATCGCCTTCTGGTTTGCTGAAATAGAAAATATGATTTCCATTTTTTATTCAACATAGGAAAAAAATCACAAAAATATGATTTTTTGAAGTCCAAGTTGACTAGGTTTTGTATTCCTATTTTTGTCAAACAAGGGTCAATAATTGGTTGCCAATTTCTCAAAATGGTTACCCACGGCAACCTGTAAACATTACTGTCATAGCACTACTTCTTGTGCAATATGAGCATTTATCATTGACAAAACTAAATAAAAGGGCTTGAAGGATTCTTTACAAAAATCGAGTTCAAATTTTAGATTAAATATTAAAAATTCATAGGGTTTTTGAGAATCAACACAGTATCAGAAAACATAATATTCCGATACTCAAGCGTATGAATATTTGTCTTACATCTGTAGAAGCAGCCGCCACAGAGGAGCTTTTATTGAAGTCACATTTACCGTAGATACAAAGAGAAGTTCATTTTTGGCTTCCATTCAACGGCGCAATCAAGTCTTTGCCCTTCTGACCGCTAACAGTCGATGGGCGAGTTCTCCGAGTGCGTCTCAGAAACCGATTTCCAAACTCACCAGGACCTCCGGAGTACCTCATTTTCCTAAAGACCTTTTTCCTTTGTATCTGCCTCAGTCTACGGCTCAAAGAGCAAATGTACTTCTGTTCTGCATCCTGTTTTTATGTTGACTTCATTCCTCTAAATACACTTTGTGCTGTGAAATGTTACTGAACGCAAATAAAAATATCTGTTCTCAATCTCCATGAGGGGGTTCTTATTCAGACCTTTGTCTTTCTTCAGTATATTTTTACAGAGAAACATCTTTTACTTGTTAAACAAAGAATATTTGAAGGGAATATGTATTTATATATTCCCTTTCCATGCAGATATGTTTTTTTGTTCCTTCACTTAGATGTTTGAGCTTCACTGTGCATAATTTGATGTTTGTTCAGATTTAGTTTTCACATTCATCTGCCAAAGGATGAACCTTTCTGTGTGCTCGCCTTAAAGAAATGAACATACCCAGAGGATATGAAATGTTATTTCATTTATTTAAATTACAGGAGAAGCAGTGGGCTTGAAAAAAAAAGCAGGTAATGTAAAGTAAAAAGTAGGCTGTAATGACAAGTGTGGTGGGGGGTGAAAAGTGACGAAATCCGTTCTCTGAAAGGGATTTAAATAAACCAACCTGATCTAGAGAGATACATCCAGTCTGCAGGGTTTCTTTTTTTAAGATGATTTTAGAACCAAACCAGTATGAAAAGCAACCAAACCTTTCGTGCATTTTAAGCAATTTCATTTTCTACTATTAGAGTTGCATACTTCCAGTTGGAAGTTTTCTGAAAACGTGTATTGCATAATGATCTGAACCAAGTTGTTACACCCCGACATCAGCAGTATCCAACCCTACTGAGGTCTAGTTTAATCCTAAAGGTCCAGGCCCTGAATGGAACAATTGGGAGGATGATTATTGGTCATACAGTTTGCTCTTCCTACGAATCAAAATGTGCCCCGATGTGTTTTAACGTGAATTCTTTAGTTGTGACTAAAAAGTGTCCGAACTGTTCTCCTAGGAGATGTGTATATCGTCTGTCTCTATGTTGTTTTCAGAATTCAACCATATCTGTGTTGCGGAGGAGTGATGTAGAGACACTGCATACCCAACAGCCAAGAGTGGAGTCAGACCAATGCAATGCAAGTGCTGCAATTGTTAGAGTTTGATCCGTGATTTCTTTGTGACTTGCACAGTATTCAGAGAATTAAATAGTTATTTGCCTGATAATCAACTTGCCTGCCTTCATCGTAGTGTAAATATAACTATTGGGTTCTGTCACTGCAAGAGGTGGGCACATACTGAACTGTCTTCATTCACTGATGATTGAAAATTGTTCAGCTTTGACTATTAAATATTTAATTTGCCAGAGAATGTGATCACCGTACCTTGTCTTTCTAAATGACCTTTATGAATATTGTGGTAAAGTAAGCTTTTGGCTTACCAGCTATACAAAACAGAAGGAAAAATGTCAGCGTTTTTGACAACTTTTATATGAAATAAAAAGCGGTGTTCTAAAGTCCCTAAGAAGAGCAGCTCTTTTTGTTAAAAACGCTGGAAAAAAACCCCATGTTCTGAACATAAATCACATGAAAAATGAAACCTTTACTGCCACTTCTAGCTTTCCATAACCCATTGGATGGACCACAGAGCGGTTGTTTTGGTCCACACCAGAGTGGGAGTCCGGCATTCGCACCAAACCATACAAACCACACCGAAGCCAGACACACTTCAGAGTTCGGTTCAACGAGACTAAACACTCGCCCTGAAGACATCCGTCACCTGCTACCAGATTACACCTCAACCTCCTCCAGCTCTCATAGCAGTGAGTTATTAACCTCCAACCTTCACTATCTGATGGCTCCTGTCTCATCCTCTCCTTTGTATATCTTATCCCACATCCACACACTTCAATACAAGAGATAGCTGCTCTCTCTCTCTTTTCATCCGCCCATCTGCCTTCTTTTCTTACCACCGTCTCCACCCCCCCTCCTCTTAGTCTCTTCTCTTTCCTCTGGAGACTTTAAGTGCATTAGGATAAGAGGCTCTCTCTCTACCTTGCTTCAGGCTCCAGCTTCCTCACTCAGACACACATCAGAGGACTTCACTTCCACAGTCGTGCAACCTCTTGAGTGTATTTTTTTTTCACGACGCCGGCTATTGTTCGCGGCAGAATGACACCGAGCCTTCACATCCATTAATGACCGTATATCCAGTCAATACCATCAAAAGTTTCTTTGTCATGGCCGACAAAACACAACTGAACTCGTAGCCAAACCAACCCCGGAAAGGTAACGACAAAAGCTTTTGAGGACATGAGGCTTCAAAAAGCTTTTATTACGGCTTTTCTTGCACTAGCAAAAAGGAAGAAAAAGGAAAGATGATGATGTGTTTGTCAACTGTAACCCAGAGGACAGGATTTCAGCAACACATATTCCAAGTAAACAAAAAGCAAGAAGCCAGAAAATATCAGTGGGGATGGTTTTCCACGGGGCAAACATCCCACATAACAGCCAATCATGACATGTTTAAGACGAGCAGCAGACGGTCATGAGCAGCATGCTGAGCAGCCCGGAGACGTACGAGGCTCATTTCTATTAAACAACTTATTTTTTTGGCCTCTTAACCCTCTGAATCCTAAAGCAGTTTCAAGCTGGGTTTTTTTTCGCTCCTGTCAAGATATTCTCTCTGTGGCCTTGATTTTCACTAAAATATAAAAGTCCTGCACCTCTTTAAAAAACAGCACAACACAGGCCAGAAGTAGAGAGACCTCAGACATGTGCAGAATAACACAGTTAAAATTGCATAAATCATAAAAGTTGAATTTGTTTGGAATGAAATGGAATGGAATCTATGTGTCCTACTAGTGTTCCTACTAATTTTGGTAAATAAAATGGAGGCTCAACGTGTTGTATACATTGAACTATTTACATTGTAACAGCCTCTCCTCTCCGCTCCGCTCTGCGCTCAGAAGCCGCGATTCAGTCAATGTTTCACAAAATTGTTGTGAATCAATCTTGGCTTTCTAGTTGCGCTGAGGAGCTCAGAATTTTATGTGGGACTGTCCGGTCACCTTGGCAACGACGTTTTTTTTTTTTTTACAGGATCTGGTTTAAGTAAATGGTTTAATTGGGACGAAATTTTATCTTTTTCCTCAGAAATTAAAAAAAAGAAAAGATTGCTTGTGCTGAACACTGACAGAGAATCAATACAACATCCACTAAACAACATCAGAAAGTGACGTCGTGCTCTTGTTATCAATGTAAGGTGTTGTAACGTTACTCTGCGTCACATAATTGTCGTCTTACAATTAATTAGTAAAAAACTCAACTGTAGCTGCGCTCCATAAGATTCCCCAAAACAGCCGCCTATCTCCTGACATTTGTGTTGTACACGTCTCACCTGTCATAGACCTGCACTGTCCAACACCTCATACAAACCAGCAAATTAAGACAATTAAATGTAGGTTAAAAAGAAAACTATGGAATCAATTTATAGATATTGATGACATCTCTATGAGCTGACGGCAAGACAACAGATGTTATTGTCATTCTTGAAATGTTTGTTTCCTGTACCAATCAGCAGCAAAGGCTGTGAGCCAAACAGGAAGCAAACAGTCATAATTCACACTGAGCCTCCAGAACCATAACAGCAGCCATCAATAGTTGCCGTTACTGGTCTTTAATCACACTCTCACAGTCCACCCAAGTCCCATTAATTAACAAATTGCCCGACAACAAGCTGACAGACGGATCGAATAAATAATCAGCGGCCGGAGAAGTTGGGGCCGTGTTTGGATTCTGGATCGGCAGCCAGCTCCGTGTCAGAGGAGGACGACTGGAGAAAACTCCCCGAAGAGAGCGGCTGCTCAAGGCTTCATGTACAGACGTCAAGCGGCACAGAATGTGAGGGAATCAGAGTGAGGAGAGGAAGAGAGGGAAGGCATGCAACGGTGGGAAAAAAACCAGAGATTCCACAAGAGACCGAACAGAAAAAGAGAGGGAGAAAGAGAAACCCTCTCACTAATTAATAGGTGTCTGGATTTCAATTAACGCTGACCTCAATTACTGTGAGGACGAGAGAAAACAAGAGAGAGAGCATGAAGATGATATTCAAAAATAGAAAACAAGGAGAGCTTATGTAAGAGGGCATCTCATGGAAAATATTTTTGTTTTCCCCGTCGCTCTGCTGATGAACAATGCTTCTATTCTTCCACAGATATTTGCTTCAGCTCCGGACAACACTGTTCTCAGGGTTGGCTTTTACTGATGCAACACAACATTCCATTATTTCATAGGGTTTTCTGTACAGTGAAGGACTCTACCACACTCTAACGCCATAAAGTGTCACACTACAAACGAGTGGTGTAACGGACCACAGTCGCTCCGTCAGGTTCCCCCTACATGCACCACAGTTTACCGTTAACCATCACAGTGAGAAATAAAGTTTTACTGATGTTCGTTATCCTCCAATATTCAGTAAAATATGAGATCAGGACGTCATTGATGCTTTTCTAGTCTCTGATCTCTGATGATGTTACATTGTGAACAACCAGTCTGTGTTTAAACCAACAGGAGTTGATGAGTATTGGTTGAAGGTAAATTATAACGTTATCATGATGTGTTCACATGTAATCTGTAAAATGTAGTGTTGGTGATAAACTAGAATAAATCCAGTAGTTTGAAGGAGATGTTTTCACATTAATATAAATAGATATTAGAGATGAATTATTATGTTTAACTTCCTAACACTAGCTCTAATCAGATTATAATACAACATTAAAACTAATAATGACTAGAGTTGATTTGATCAATAAAAATACAATCTTTTGTTTCCTTATCATTTGAATTAAATGTTTTCATGAAGAAAATAGCACTATAAATTACTATAAGAAAGCCAAAGGAGCATTTGGTATTTTTGATGATTTAATGATTTCAGAGCAGTTGAAAAGATTTTTGGGACGGTGGCAAAAAAAGAGCCTGAAGCCCATTGGACCAGCTGCTATAACCAAACAACAAAAAGATCAGTATCCGACAATATGGATCATCAATGATCGCAGATTAGTATTGATTTCAAAAGTGATATTTGCTCCTTTTTTTCTATTGTGCTGATCCGATCCGCGACTTTGATCCGTGATACGATCCAAACCAAATATGGTACATTCCTTTTTCGTAGGTTTGGATACAAACGCTGTTTGGGAACAACTTTGAGCGTTAAAATTTTTACGGAATAGAGCTTGAATGCATCGTAGTGAAACTCCATCCAACCACTGTTAACGTTAGCCCACCGGCTGCTAACAGCTAATGTGACTGCTTCCTTTGGATTTTAGAAACGATTAGTTCATGCTGGTTCTGTAGTAAGGTGCTGTTATTCTACATAAGGCCACCACATCACTGTGGTGTTATGTTACAATGTGTTTCATGCACATTGAGATTTGCATAAAATTAGACCAAGCTCTAGATCCTCAACCCCCAACACTCACACACCTCCACTGCATAGACTCTCTCTCATCATGCCACCCTCTCTGTTTTCAAACTGCGTGAATGAAAGTCAATACAAGAGCGAAGACAACGGCGAGTGATCCCGTGGATTTCACGGCTTTGCAGAGGAAAAGTAGCAAAGAAAGCCATTAAAGTCAGCAGCAACGTTGAAATCACAAGAGAGTTTGCAGACATGAAACTTTAAGTTTGAGATGCATGGACTGAGAGATGGAAGAAAATAAAATGTCAAGCACCCAAACATGGAGCTTTGATGTCCACGGGGGATTTGTGTTGTTAAAAAAAAAGAAGAATCGATCGGTTTGGTTTTAAAGCCTCAAAAGTCCCAATTTTTTTTGTAGCTTTGCAGCACAGAAACAAATTCCAGCTCAATATCTAAGTTTGTGTTTTTTTTTCTTTTTGGTGCACAAAAGCCGACTGGGAAATAAAAACTGAAGCTCACAATCAATGTCTTAAAAAAAAACGTGATAGAAAACAGTGAAAGTTGCAGTCTGGACAAAGAAATCAACGATGTGAAAGACATTAGAAGTCTCTGTAGAGCTGGAGGGAGTCGGGTGATCATTTTCATACCATGCAAATATTGATTATAGCCTCTTTAGAGTGAGTTTGTTGCCCTTATACATAGTTGCCGTTGCTCCTGTTACAAATCTGTGTCCTAGTCGTCTCACTAGTCGTCTCTCATCTGGATCTTTTTGGACATTTTACACACTCTGATTCGCCCGGGTTCATCGTCATGAAGCAGAATATACTCAGCAGTCACGGTGAATCTGTTTAGCATCCGAGCAGTCACACTGTTCGCCTCGAGCCGCTGCTGCTGCTGCTGTGATCAATATCAAAGTCTTTGATGATCGGCCTCGTGAAGATATGAGCTCCGACGCACACACGTTTACAAAGAGCGGCCTGCTATCTACAATTAGTCACACACACACACACACACACACACACACTCTCTGAGGCTAACATGTATCATCTATCTGCGATTAGACACACACACACACACACACACACAATCAGGTGTGTTGCATATCCTGGCTGCAGGCAGAGAGAACTTCTGAACTCTTAAGTGTTGATGGAAAAGAGCTGGAACCAACCACTATTCTCATAATCTAGTAATTGATTAAATAATGCATAAAATGCGCAAAGAAAACAGTTTCTGGTGTTCTTGCAAAATGCTTTTTGCCTTCAGAATATGTTTATACATATTTGTCTTTTTATTGTCCATTAAATGTGTTGCCTTTTCTTGGAGTGATGGATCAATAGTTTATTATTTTTGCCAGCATTTAACTTTTTAGCCGTATTAAAATGATACATAAAATATGGATTCACAGACAGTAATTGAAAGAATAACGCTGATTAAATTAGATTAAAGGCATGAAGTTTATCATTTATTATTTGCATTGTTATTTTGTTTTAGTTTTTACAGTATTTATTATCATTGTAATTTTGGTATTTTATTTTATCATTCAATTGTCTTTGTTATTATTTTAATATTATTATTATTATACTTAGGATTCACTTTAGACCATCTCGGACTGACGACATGAAATATTTGAATACTTTTGATACATTCGAATTCAAAACACAGTAACGTTATAGACTTTTCAAATGTTTATATTTTTCCTGATATCTATAAAAAGCCACGCCATTGGCTGCCTTGCTGCTCCCACTGCCACAGCGCGTCACGCTTCATAATATAGAAGCATGACACGCTTCTATTTTTTCTCATAATTATCATCATCTAATGGATTAGTTGTTGCAGCCGTAGATGGAAACAGCAGCACGTTAGCATTAATGCTAATACTGTGCATTGTTACAGTGTGTGTTTCTGTGCATGTGCTTGGCCTCTAATGTGTGTGTGTGTATATATACATATATATATATCATGTGTGTTTCTATGGAGCCGTGTCTGGAACCCCTCCACTCTTTCCTTATCACAACCACCACCGCTGCATTCCTCGATGCTAACGACAACAGGCCAAAGGCGCTGAACTCGGTTTTCTCTCTCGCCCGGCCGCTGTTTGTCCGCCCTATAAATAGGCCATTACTTTGAAATGTAAGTATGCTTCCTAAAATGCCCACCCTTCTCACACACACACATAAACACACACAAACACATGGGAGTGGTCCTCCCCGGAGCCCACAGTCGGCCCACCGACCCAACAACAGAGCCCAGATTAAACCTCTTTTTAAGGATCATGTCAGTGCGGACGGAGGGGGAACATCACCGGGATGTTTGATGTAAGTGTAAGTGTTGAAGATAATTAATTCAACTTTTTTTTATGTTTCAAGAGGAAATTGTGTTCTTTTTACAATTACAGAGACCAAAAACTGTTTCAATATTAATATTAGAGCTGCACGATTAAAAAAAACAGACAGTATCTTATTGTTTTGTTTTTTTATTATTCATATTGCGAAATGATTAGCGATATCAGAGGGAATGATCCTTTTTATATTGTTTCTCTCATTATGTTGAAAAACATAATAAAGTGATTATTTTCGATTAATTGTGCAGCACGTGTTTCATTGTGAACATTTAGGTTTTAATCAGCGACTTTTACACACGTCCACTGAAACACTAAGTCAAAAACATTCTTTTTATTGGACCCTGAAATGTTGAGAAGTTTCTACTCATAAACTTCTGATTTAATTCATTAAATCACGAGCTCTACACAATCAGTAACAGCTATAACTAAAAACTCTTCAAGCCGTTTCTGGGGCAATCATGGTGTACATCATGGCGGAGTATGGCGGTTTGCTACGGCATCACTTGCCATCCTTTACTAATCCAGCAGAGAGGTTTTACAGTGAAGACGATGCAGCTGGAGGACGGGTGACCTCAGTGGAAGCTGCCTGTAAATCTCAAGGCCGCCACTTTAACCACGAGGTCACTGCGCCGCCGTCTGCGACTGTAAAACTGCTTTTCATGGGTTTCAGTCACAAGTTCATTGTTGTAAAAGACAAAAGAAAAGAATTGTTAATTCTGTCGAAGGAAAAAGCTGCTTCACAATGTGAATGTCTCTGTGATCAGCAGTATTTTAAAGGTGAGTGTTTGTCCTGAAAGGTCATCTTGTGTGTCCGTCGGCTTGGGACCAAATTATGTTAAAACCAACAGTTAGGTTTAGGCGACAAAACCACCAACAGTTAGGTTTAAACAAAACCAACAGTTAGGTTTAGGCAACAAAACCAACAAAGGCAACACCAACAGTTAGGTTTAGGCGACAAAAACCAACAGTTAGGTTTAGGCAACAAAACCAACAATTAGGTTTAGGCAACAAAACCACCAACAGTTGTAAACGTTGCTTAGTCATGTGGATCCATTCAGTCCACGTGTCCACCATGAATAAGGCTCCTCGTTGACTTCAGGCATTATTTTCGTGCTGAGAAACATGAAACAACATTCTGTGTCCCTGTACATGGAAACCAATACATTGCAGTTTGTGACTATTTCACTCTTTATGATTTTCTCCTACCAAGACTGACATTTACACCGCCCCCCCCCCCCCCCCCCCCCATACATCACAGGATTACTCCCCTCTTTTTTTTTTATTTTTCTTCTTCTTCTTCATGGGATTATCTTCAGCTGAGTATTATAGCCCTCCAGTGAAAACACGAGGCGATCAGACCTTACCAATTACTGAGCCACACTTTCCCATGAAGACACAAACAACCCCCCCCCCCCCACACACACACACACACACACACACACACACACAGAAGGCAGACTATAGCTTGAGTGTCTTCTGCATCCAAACTAGGCTGCTGATGTAACGACTGAACATCTGTGAGCCTCGGGGAAGACTGAGCCATATGCCACCCGAATTTTAGGAGATGATGGGGGAAGGGGGTGTTGGCAGAACAGAGCGGGGGGTCTGCATAGCCTCCAGGGGCCGAAACCCCAGTGAGAGGAATTAGCAAGAGTGGTAATTCAATTTTCTATTATAATAATTAAAAAAGAAAAATCTCAGCTCGTTGCTTAAGAACAGATGTGTGTGACGCTGAGGTCAGGCCACCGCTCTGAAGTTATGTTTAACGGGGGGTACCGGTCCCAAATACCAAACATTAACAAATGTGGATTTTTCTGTTATTGTTGTTGGCGTGGTAACAGCATGTCGAGTTATTTTAAGACACTTGGAGGAAACAAAAAGGCCCCAGAACTGAAAGAGTGTTAGTGCATCTGAGGAATGTTTGTTCAGTAGAATAAGAGCAGTGCAGAGAAACACACGTGTGAGATGTTTTTACCTTTGTTGCAGTTTTTTGTCTCTTTTTGGATTCATTCATTTATTTTTACTGGACTTACGTACCGGAGTCTGCCTCCACATATGTATATACTTAATATAATTAATTAATAAAAAAGGTGCCATGCAATCTAGTACGTTGGAAACAAATTAAACTGATTGATTTTGTATTATTTCTTTTTTTTTTTTTTTTTGTCAAATTGTGCTTGTATAGTATAATTAATAATCGTTCAGGAGAAGTAGTTCATCCTCAGAAGAACGAGAAGTTTTCACTTAAATAGAATCCAACATGACACAAAATCTGAATCAGAATCAGCTTTATTGGCCTTGTATGCATATGCATACAAGGCCAATAAAGCTGATAGTAGTTCATCCTAATAAAAAATGTCTATATATATATATATATATATATATATATATATATATATATATATACATATACATATATATATATATATATATATATATATATGTATATATATATATATATATATGTGTGTGTTTGTTAACAAGCCTTTCAAAATAAAATCAATAACAATTAAAGTTCAGAACATTGATTTATTTCCATGCACATGCAATGAATTGGACTGTGTGGTTGATGCCTGGCAATAAACACAGTCCAACATAACATAAATATATAAATATATATATGATCAACAAACTAACTAACTAATCAGGAGCACGTTGTGGCTGCAGACCCCGGGATGTTTACCAGAACCACAACCAGAACCAGCCTGACCATCTTCACCACCGCACCTTTCATTAACAGCACAAGTCTGTCTAACACGCACACAGCAGAATAAACAGAATAAAGAGAATAAAGAGAATAAAGATGTAAAAGCAGAGAGCAGAGGTTCTCTTACCGGGAGGAAGAGGAGGAATAAACGACGCAGAGGTGGAGCAAGAAATTATAAATCCTTAGTTGGTGCCCGCATCGTCGGACAGAGAGGAGGAGGAGGAGGAGGAGGAGGAGAGGAGAGGAAGCAGGCTGCTTCTGTGAGGGAATAATCCGACTGTCAGTGACAATAAACCGGAGAGCGGAGGAGGAAGAGGAGGAGGAAGGAGGAGGAGGATGGAGGATGGAGGATGGAGGATGGAGGAGGGGGATGCTACCCCATCCAATTAGAAACAGCGGGGTTGAGTGTCTGTCAGGACGGGATGGGGATGTCTGTTTATTCTGTTCACATGTTTTATTCTAAATGAATAAATGGAGAGGTTTTTATATCAACGTGATTTAGATTCAGATTAGTGGCGCTCATTTGCATATTGAAAGAGCTGAAGATGAAGCTGCCTTCACTGTGTTTCTCCTCTGATCTGCTGACATCTAGAGGGAGGGAGAGGAACTTCAAGAAAAAACACAATTTGAATATTTACAAAGCATGATTATTTATGATTATGTGATTATAAAGACACATACAGCCAGACAACAGTTCTCGTACACTAGCCGGCTGTTTTTAGGTGTATTTTGTGAGCTGGCAGGTAAAGTGGGGTTTCAAAATGTAAAAACTGAGGCGTAAAAACAGTTCTGAAAAGTGAAGTGTCTTAAAGCTGCATTCTCTCTCCTGTCCACCAGGGGGCGACTCCTCTGGTTGTATAGAAGTCTATGAGAAAATGACTCTACTTCTCTCTTGATTTATTCCCTCAGTAAACATTGTAAACATGAGTTTATGGTCTCAATCTCTAGTTTCAAGTCTTCTTCAATACAGCATGATTCAAATAGACCATAATAATCAGCAGGGTATGCTTGTGATTGACAGGTCTCTATAGAGCTGAAACATCAGTCCACAAACAACAATAGGTGACGTCACGATGACTACGTCCACTTCTTATTCACAGTTTATGGTTTTATTAGACTTTAACAAGTAAAAGAAACAGAATGAAGTAAACACACAGTTTAGAGTTGAGTGTTGACTTTATTTGAAGGATGCAGCTTAATTGTTAAGCATATTAACTAAATTGTGCACAAAATGTAAACATACAGCTGAAGCAACGACCACAGAGTATTTATGACTCAGCAGTTTACTGTTCTAGCTGAGTCAACTGACCTCAGTCCAGCTGAGAGGTTGTTTCACCTCCTGGAAACCCAGACAGAGGTTTCCTTTACCAGGATACAGTGACCATATATGGACTAAAAGCATCCCCTGCTTTATGGTCTGTTTGACTCTAAATGGAGCATCATTTACTAAATGAACATCATGCTGTATTGAAGAAGACTTGAAACTAGAGATTGAGACCATAAACTCATGTTTACAATGTTTACTGAGGGAATAAATCAAGAGAGAAGTAGAGTCATTTTCTCATAGACTTCTATACAACCAGAGGAGTCGCCCCCTGGTGGACAGGAGAGAGAATGCAGCTCTGACACATGAAGCTTTGGGATTGTCAGCATACTGTTCTCAACGTGGCGACAGATTGAGAGACTTCAGGTCGACATTACTCCTCTATATCTTTACACAGACGATAGCTGTTTGATGAGTTAAAATTTAGCATCTTTAACTGTAATATGACTGATGTATTTATTGTGTATTTTACTGTCTATTGTGCCTTTTAAATACTTTTTTTGTGGTTTAAACACTGCTCTCTTAAATGATTGACCCTTGCATTGTCGCCTTGTGTTATATGTTTTCTTTCTATATGTAAAAATGCTCTTGTTAAGCACTTTGTGCCAAATGTCTGTGAAAAGCGATATATAAATACATTTTACATGATTACTTACTCACTAAAGGTGAAGTTGTACTGCTTCCACATTCTATTGTGTTTCTCTTAAATACATGTTACTGATCACATGTTGTGCATGAGTGTCCTTCAGAGTCACAATCAGAGGTGGGAGCAAGAAGTATTTTGGTATCCATTTTTTAATGCAGCGTTTATTCTAGTTATTGGTGATTTCTCTATGGAATTCAAACTAGAATGCACCTATTTTATGTTTTATTTAATCTAATGTTTTATTTGAAGAGGTAATATTATCCTTCATGATCCTATGTCAAGTAGGACATACATACATGACACAACACAGGTGCATTATGAGAATGTGACAGGATATCTATCAGGCCCACACACAACTGTTTTTGGGTTTTTTTGGGGGGGGTACCAATATAAATACTATATATGGGCACGCGGCCCTGGTGTGTCGGGGCTTAACCATCAGTAAGAGTGTGAAGAGAGAACAGTCAGAGGCCGACCCTGCTGTGTCCCCATCAACATAATGGGGCCGGTATGTGAGTGTGTGTTTGTGTACTGCTATTGTTAACAGGGTTATATCAGGACCGTGTGTGTGTGTGTGTGTGTGTGTGTGTGTGTGTGTGTGTGTGTGTGTGTGTGTGTGTGTGTGTGTGTGTGTGTGTGTGACGAGGAGCAGTGACATGTTGAAGAGGCCCTAAAGAGGCAGGAGAGAAATGGCTAAACAGGTGACTGACACACAAACAGGAATGTTCCTGATATAACTATACTGACAATAAGAGCAAGGAGATACAGAGGTGACAGACAGGTGACAGACAGACGGACGGACAGGTGGACAGACAGACAGGTGGACAGACAGACAGACAGATAGATAGATAGATAGATAGATAGATAGATAGATAGATAGATAGATAGATAGATAGATAGATAGATAGATAGATAGATAGATAGATAGATAGATAGATGATATATAGATATATATAGATAGATGGATAGATAGATAGATAGATAGATAGATAGATAGATAGATAGATAGATAGATAGATGATAGATAGATATAGATAGATAGATAGATAGATAGATAGATAGATAGATAGATAGATAGATAGATAGATAGATATATATATAGATAGATAGATAGATAGATAGATAGATAGATAGATAGATAGATAGATAGATAGATAGATAGATAGATAGATAGATAGATAGATAGATAGATAGATAGATAGATAGATAGATAGATAGATAGATAGATAGATAGATAGATAGATAGATGGGTAGTTTTGTTTGGGAATACTGCCCTCTAGTGTCCAAAGCTGGCGTAACTATTTTAAAGAACATAATGTCAAGCTCTAAATTCATATTTCAGTTTTTCACATCAGGTTCCTCAAAAGTAACCCTCAACAGTTGATCTCAGAAGTCTCACAAACATTCAAGATCAACTCTTTGTGACCAACAAAAACAGGAAAACCAGGCAGCATCACACTCTGTAAATGACTGAGTCTTTAAAGTAGCTTCTATTTGTATTTCTATTCATTGTCTTTAGTATAAAAAAAGGATTATATTACCATAAAAAGAATGTCAGCTCTTTTGTTCTTTTATTATAATCTATAGAAATGAATAGAACATGCTGCAGATTGTTTTCCTAAAGTAATTGAAGCAATACAAAACAAACTTAATATGCACTATACATTCATAGAATAACCACTGAAACATATAATCATGTGATGTAGCAGAATAAAGCAAACTGCAGTCTAGTTCATAATGATTTATCCTTTTTTTCTTCTGGGATCTCCCTGTTTTTTATGTATTTGTCTGTTTCTGTGTACCAGTGAGCATAAGAAACCGGAGTCACATTTTTTGTATGCATATGCATACATGGCCAATAAAGCTGATTCTGATTCAGATTTTGTGTCATGTTGGATTCTATTGAAGTGAAAACTTCTCGTTCTTCTGAGTAAAGCCAAATGTGCATTAAAAAATGGATACCAAAATACTTCTTGCTCCCACCTCTGATTGTGACTCTGAAGGACACTCATGCACAACATGTGATCAGTAACATGTACTTAAGAGAAATACAACAGAATGTGGAATCAGTACAACTTCACCTTTAGTGAGTAAGTAATCATGTAAAATGTATTTATATATCGCTTTTCACAGACATTTGGCACAAAGTGCTTAACAAGAGCATTTTTACATATAGAAAGAAAACATATAACACAAGGCGACAATGCAAGGGTCAATCATTTAAGAGAGCAGTGTTTAAACCACAAAACAAGTATTTAAAAGGCACAACAGACAGTAAAATACACAATAAATACATCAGTCATATTACAGTTAAAGATGCTAAATTTTAACTCATCAAACAGCTATCGTCTGTGTAAAGATATAGAGGAGTAATGTCGACCTGAAGTCTCTCTCAATCTGTCGCCACGTTGAGAACAGTATGCTGACAATCCCAAAGCTTCATGTCTCAAAGCTGCATTCTCTCTCCTGTCCACCAGGGGGCGACTCCTCTGGTTGTATAGAAGTCTATGAGAAAATGACTCTACTTCTCTCTTGATTTATTCCCTCAGTAAACATTGTAAACATGAGTTTATGGTCTCAATCTCTAGTTTCAAGTCTTCTTCAATACAGCATGATGTTCATTTAGTAAATGATGCTCCATTTAGAGTCAAACAGACCATAAAGCAGGGGATGCTTTAGGGGCGGGGCTACCTTGTGATTGACAGGTCTCTATAGAGCTGAAACATCAGTCCACAAACAACAATAGGTGACGTCACGATGACTACGTCCACTTCTTATACACAGTTTATGGTTTTATTAGACTTTAACAAGTAAAAGAAACAGAATGAAGTAAACACACAGTTTAGAGTTGAGTGTTGACTTTATTTGAAGGATGCAGCTTAATTGTTAAGCATATTAACTAAATTGTGCACGAACAGAAGCCTTTTATTCACAAAATGTAAACATACAGCTGAAGCAACAACCACAGAGTATTTATGACTCAGCAGTTTACTGTTCTAGCTGAGTCAACTGACCTCAGTCCAGCTGAGAGGTTGTTTCACCTCCTGGAAACCCAGACAGAGGTTTCCTTTACCAGGATATCAAGTATCAGCTGACGACAATCAATATGAACAAGTACAGGCGGTTGCTGTGGCTCGGGGAGAAAGCGAGTCTGTTTGTTTAGTTCTGAAACGTCACAATTCAACATATCCCTAAGTTACATTTTTTCTGAAGACTGTGTTGTTTGAAACCTCTAATTGTACTACAGTAATAAGAGACAGTAAGAGTTTGACTGTTGCTCACTGGGAAACAAAGTTTGTTCTTGTTTTCAGGACTGAAACCATGAGAAGGAGAAACAGCTCTTGGTCTCTCACTCTAAAGGAACTACATTGTTTTGAAGGATTTGTATTTGCAGATGAAATAGCGTACACTTGTGCCACCAGTAAGAATGCAGCAGTTCATAAAGTTAAAGTTCATTTGTTGCTGTGTTTTTGTGCTTGTTTCTATCATTTCTGGAGCTATAAAACATATCTTGCAGTTCTTCCTTTTTGTGAGTTACACCTTAATAAATCTAAAGGGGTTAGATCATAAATGACCAAAGGATGATTTGAACTAAGACCCAGTGGAAAGTCTGAGAAATGTCAGAGTAAAAAGAAATATAAAAACAAATACATGTGTAATATAGATATTAAAGATGTTTGACTGTGAGTTGCCTGAGCTGCCAGCAGAGGGCGCTCTCTGACCACAAAGCAACTAGTTCTCTTGTTTTCCTCAGAGATTCAGAGTTGAAGGAAATGATAAGCAGCCAACAGTCAGGACCCAAAGTAGAGACAATCTACACACAGATGTTTATCCAGATGCTGAAAATTGGGACAAAAAAGTGAGGCGACTGGAGTCTAAAGTGGATTTAGATGAAAAAGGAGGAGAAAGACTTCAGAAATGGCTGCCTCAGTGAGAGAAAGAGTGAGCAGGAGAATTATCATCAACCCGTCACCTGTTCAAAATGATACAGTGGAAACATAGAAAGCCTTTTCTGCTTTATTCAAACTACTGAAGATCTGAACATCCTGACCCGAGCAGTCGGTTAAGAAAGATCCATCTAGAATGTGTCCTGGAAGTTATGTTTGTATACAACGTATCTTCAGACAACGGTTCATATGATATCTAAGGAAAAGTCATTTATTGTACGTTTTCCTTAAAAAGTCCATCAACACGTGTCAATTTCCGCTCATTACACGCATACAGTCTTTTAAAAATAAACTTCCATCTTCACAGGAAAACAACTTAGATGGGTTTAGGAAAATATTGTACTCTGGGTTTAAATGGCTCCAGGAGTGACGTTACTTACGTACAGATGTTACGTAACATTTGATCCCGTAACAAGGACAGCGGTCTACTGGGTTAAAGTTGCCCACCCAACCCCCCTCCCCCATCCACCCTGTGTGATTTTTTTCGGACTTTATACTTCCTGGTTCATGATCACATGGATTACATACAATTTAGTTTGGTGGGATTATCTACGAATTACTGTACAAATATTTTTTTGCAGGTATAACTCCAAACGCTGTATAAGAACAGCCTGTTATATACAACTATTATGCAACACCAAATGTGTTTTTAAGAAACATAATACTGTCCGCATGACAAATTAAAGGCATTGTATGTTTCTGCGGATACGTTGAATGTCGACATTTCTGAACAACAAAAAGCAAGTTTCTTATCAGCCACGTATGACAATTGCAGTAACGCAAAATTCCACAGGGTTAATGTTGTGAAACGATTAGGCAGCAAAACTTCTTCATTAATGTTAGAAAAAACGTCATGGTTTGTGTTGAAATAATATCGGAACATTGGAATATAACAAATGTAGCAACGTAGCTAGCATGAATAAACAACAACAATCCTTAGTTAACTTTCTTATGTAAAGTTATGTCACAAGCGTTAAGTCAGTGTTTACTTTGTTTTCATAAAGGAAAAATTACGTTAGTTTGACTCATCCACCAACACTTCCAGTTCTCACCTTCATACCAGTTATTAAACCACAAAACTTTCAATAACAGTCACTTGACTTACTTCGTCACTTGCTCTGACCGAATGCAAAAACATCCACATTGTGCAATGCCAACTTTTTTACTGGCGACAGGGCTGAATGAGGAAATATTATTAATAATCATAATCCATCAAGTGTTGATAGTAAATATATCAGTAAAGGTTCTTTGACAACATACTGTATTTATTAGTTTTCCTTCTATATCCACTCAAGACAATATCTGCAGCTACAGTTGACATTGACGACATTCAGACTCAAAACGTGTGTGAATCATTTAATGGACTTCTGTTTTTTATTAGTTTGGTGTAAATGTTTTTTTTAAATTACTTTCTGATCATTTATTTGTCATGATGTGTTTTTTACTTCAGGGCCCCTTTTTTATTTACTTGGACTGCAAACATCAGTGGATTCATTGCATTGTTGGCCATCTGTGCTTATACATAAACCTCCCAAAACCTATTCTAAAATTAATTTCTGTGTTCTATGGCGTCTTGGCAAGATCCAAATTTTGATTTTCTTTTAACTCCTAATGCTGCTGATGGGAAAGAACGTCACAAGGGATCCAATCCCACCACAGAACCTTCCAGTAAAAGCTTTGTTCACTCTCCAAAAAAAACAAAAGCAGGGAAAGTCATAAAAGTCAGTGCTGAATGGAAAAACAAAAGACAGCACAAAAAGCAATTTATTTGTCTGCGTAGGTGAAACAAAGAAAATGTAAAAGGCCTTAGAAGAACATATCACCTTCAAAGAAAACAAATAACTAAAATGTCAAGATGTCAAAATGAGATTAAATGTGAGGAATGAATGCCAAATCTACAGAGAGTGAAAAGAAACAAAACCACGTCTCTCTGGAGAGTCTGAGGAGAGACTTTAATGAAGTCGACATCTCAGTGTCAATAAAGATGAGGTCCAAACGCTTCAAAGTGGAGCGTCCTCTCCGTCAGAACAAACCAGGTACCGGCTGTGTTTGTTCACACTTCATCATTCAGCTCTGCCTCTCCGACACTTTGGATTTGGACTATTTACCCAACAATCCTTGAATGACACCGCCACATCGTCAGCAGACTGTGGCCCCAAAACAGCTGGAATGAAGTGTATTCATCAGTTTAGACACCAGCCTTCATCCATTTCAAGAGTTAGCTGTTGAATTAGCTCGGCGGGTGAGGTGGCTGTCTATCACGCTCCAAAGAACAGGACTCAACAGCTCAATGGGGAAACGAGGCTTAGTGGGAGCAGCAGTCCTTGCTAGAATGAATGACTCTCTTTAAGTATGCTCATCCACTTTGCGCTGCTCTGCTGAGAGCAACAAATGAATAAAAATAGAGGTCCACGCTCTGCGAGGCTTACAGATATAAGACAGTAGAAATCCTGCTTTTTACATGCTCGCTGCTCGGCTTTCTTTTCTGCAACAGAGATCTCAAGACAAATGTATTGGTACATTGTGCTCAAGACAGATATTGACAGATGATCTTAATATGCTACTTGATAATTTATGGTATTTGTTAGCCTCCTTGTGTTTGTTTTGACCTCCATGATGCATTAAGTGGATGGGATTTAACAAAATAAGTAAACGCAAGTTTGAATAAAACACAGATACACTTAATGTTAACATTTTTGCATTTGGTCGGAGCAAGTGATGAAGTCCATCAAGGCACAGGTATTCCAAATCACGTGGTATAATAACATTTATAAAAAGGGCGAGAGAGCGCTCCAAGGACAGGTGGGTTGAACAAACAGGACTTTCACACAGGAGAGCATTGTTTGTATCCCGTGTGAAATCAAAACTCAACGTTTGCTTAATGCTTGTTACACTGCATTGTTGTGCTTTCCTAAGAATGTCCCTTAAGGGTGGTTATAATGTATCATTTTGAATGTGAAGATGTTGTGTTAAAATGTGTCGTTACATTGTTGCGTCGTGTCGTTGCGTTGTGTTGTTACGTTACGTCGTGTCGTTATGATGTGTCGTTACGTCGTGTCGTTACGTCGTGTCGTTACGTCGTGTCGTTACGTCGTGTCGTTGCGCCGTGTCGTTGCGCTGTGTCGTTATGCTGTGTCGTTGCGCCGTGTCGTTGCGTCGTGTCGTTATGTCGTGTCGTTACGTCGTGTCGTTACGTCGTGTCGTTATGCTGTGTCGTTACGTCGTGTCATTAGGCTGTGTCGTTATGCTGTGTCGTTATGCTGTGTCGTTATGCTGTGTCGTTATGCTGTGTTGTTTTGTCGTGTCGTTACGTCATGTCGTTACGTCGTGTCGTTATGCTGTGTCGTTACGCTGTGTCATTGCGTCGTGTCGTTACGTTGTGTCGTTACGTCATGTGTTCGTTATGCTGTGTCGTTACGCGTTGTGTCATTGTGTCGTTACGCTGTCGTTATGCTGTGTCGTTATGCTGTGTCGTTATGCTGTGTCGTTATGCTGTGTCGTTATGCTGTGTTGTTTTGTCGTGTCGTTACGTCATGTCGTTACGTCGTGTCGTTATGCTGTGTTGTTACGTCGTGTCGTTACGCTGTGTCATTGCGCCGTGTCGTTGCGTCGTGTCGTTCGTTATGTCGTTACGTCGTGTCATTACGTTGTGTCGTTATGCTGTGTCGTTACGTCGTGTCGTTATGCTGTGTTGTTACGATGTGTCGTTATGCTGTGTCGTTATGCTGTGTCGTTATGCTGTGTTGTTTTGTCGTGTCGTTACGTCATGTCGTTACGTCGTGTCGTTACGTCGTGTCGTTATGCTGTGTCGTTACGCTGTGTCATTGCGTCGTGTCGTTACGTTGTGTCGTTACATTGTGTCGTTATGCTGTGTTGTTACGTTGTGTCGTTATGCTGTGTTGTTACGATGTGTCGTTATGCTGTGTCGTTATGCTGTGTTGTTTTGTCGTGTCGTGTCGTTACGTTGTGTCGTGTCGTTACGTCGTGTCGTTACGTCGCGTCGTTGCGTCGTGTCGTTACATTGTGTAGTTACGTTGTGTAGTTACGTTGTGTAGTTACGTTGTGTAGTTACATTGTTTTGCTACATTACGTTGTAATGTTATGTTCTTATGTCATATTGCTACATCATTATGTTAACACAAACCATTATCTTTTTTCAAACTAAACCACAGCAGTTTGTTGCCTAAACCTAACTTATCATTTCACAATGTAAACCGGTTGTCATTGTGTTTTTTCTGTGGACTAGGTTGAGTTTAGACGATCCCAGAAAAAAGGATATTTGAATATTTATTTAACCAGACAATCAACCCGTTAGAACAAATATCTCACCTGAAGTAATTTAAATTGTTCTAAAACTCTGAATCATCGGTCAGCTTAAGCTGGTTTCATATAGTACCTGGTTGAGGTGTGCTGGATCTACTGTAAAGGTGTGTCATTGGTAACAGTGTTTATAGTGGCTTTATTATTTGATTTTTACTGTAGACATTTTAATAAGCTAATTTAATTGGTGTAGGCTTTGTTTGAGGCAATGCTTAGCAGCAAGTAGGAGCAGCAAAATGTATGAAAATAGTCATTTAATAGGCTATTACTAATTCTGATTCATGCTCACAAACATTTCCCTGCTGTTTGAGGATCTCGTGGCTTCAGTTGTTTCATTAGAGCTGGATTATTGATGGATGAGAAAACAACATGAAAGAATAAATTAGAACTGGGGGTTTAAGTTAAAAGAATCATATGAGTAGTGTCTGTTATTAATAGGTGAACTGAGATCAAAGACAAATGCTTCTTCATCCATAACAGCGATTGCTCCGATATGCGTTAGCTCACAGTAACGTGACGTGAGGACTGCTCCCTTGTAGTCATGTTAACTCGTTATTTCCCCTTCAGAGATAAGAGGTTGGTGGAAAAAAGCCTCTCTCATTTTCTCTTATCATGTTTACCTTCTGTTAATCCCATCGGGAACAAGGTGCCACATGAGAGAGATTAATTCTTTCAGGTTGTGTATTGAGCTGAAGGCAACACACGGAAGGGTTTCCCTACTGGAGTCAAAGAAGCTTTTCTTTTACCTTTGGCATAATGCAGAAGACACGGGATGATCACCTGTTGCACAGCAAGTCCTGCTAATCAAATGACCTTCCTCCAAGGTTTAGGGTGGAGGAAGGATGGTGGTTGTAGATATTGTAAAAAAGAAACCAACACTGCATATGAATGTGAATGTTTAAATTGATTTGTGGTCTCCATTGTCAAAGTCCGAAAGTCTATTTTCACAATAAACTTCAAACGTAGGTTTACTTAGTTTTTAGGTTCAGGAAAAGTTTGGGGTTTTGGTTAAAATAGGTAAATTTCTTACATGAAATAACTACGGTTGTTGTAAAGTACGTAAGTTATGCATGAAAAAGGTAAATAAGTTAATGTGGACTTGGTTTCATACAACCTTCTAGATAGTTAGTTGCTCTGACTGTCTCATAATGAGGAGAAAGGTTTGCATTGGAGCTCGTTGAAAGTCGAGTGCGTCTCATACGGACGGTTAAGGGTTCCTCAGTGCGTTGGATGAAGGTGATATTTTCAACGGACCTTTGTGTTGTATTAACTCTGTTGATCCTTCAACTTACATCGTGAGACCAACATTTAGATTTGTGAAAAAAACCTCACAAAGACTCTGTAGCAACAACAATCTTAATACGAATGTTTTTTTATGGTTTGACATAAAGTTGGACATCTTATAGTTGGAAAATAAGCTTGTCCGCGCTCTCTGGTGGAGGAACTACTAGTTTGGAACCTCTGTACTGAAAATGTAAAGCTTCCTATTGAATCTTATTGGCTGTATACTTTCCCTTGGCAAACTATTTTTCAGCATTCTCTTCATGCATTCGTCCTCCTTTTTTCCCCATATGAAGACCTGCAGACCCGCTTGGAAATTGATTGAGCGGTAGTGAGCAGGGAGAGCGTTGTTCAGCCAGCAGGGCAGAGTTCAACCCCCATCGGACAGTCACCGTCCTTGAGCGAGACACTGCTCTCCACTGGCTCCAGCAGCGTTTCTGTGGCGACTTGTTTAGAGCTGAAGAGCTAATTGTCAGATACATCAGAGGGCCCATCATTCCTTGCTGCATACCTGACCGGAATTTTATTTATGCTTATATTTATCATGTCACAATAAATGTCCCTGTGAAGTTCCTAAATTGAATGGGGAAATCATTCATGTGGTTTTTTTTTTCCTCGAAGTCGTTCCCTCCGGCGTGCATTTGTGGTTTCCGCTCTACTGTTCTCTGAACACCTGAGGCCGTCCGTTAACACCCGGGTGGAAAGGATGAGGCTTTATAATGGATTTGTTCTAATAAATTGTTATAATGACTTCTAGTGTTACATTTTAATGCTCCTGTGAGCTGCTCTCGACATATTTCCAGGTACTTTCGGAAAGATGTATTATTGAGAGTGCCACACTAAATCTCATTATCTTTAAAGTTATTATTTCAAGTGTGCCATTCGCACTGCCGACAGTACCCTGAGCCAGCTTTAATTCCTTCTTTTTTTTTTTTTACTTTAATTTCTTTTAGCTTAAGGTTTTGTTCCAATGTGTCCACCGTTTGAAAATAAACTCTAAAAGTGACAAAGCTTATGAAATATGTCCTGATATTGATCCGACTATGAAGCATAATGACAGTCGTTATGTGACTTATAGAATATTGAATATGATTTAGTGACACGATCTTTTGAAACCCTTAACATACATACTGCAGCTCTTAAACACTATTTGAATAATAACCTACAACCTCCAAAGCTCAGCTGGTGTGCATTAAAACAACAACTCCAGCTACAGTTTGAGTGTCGCTGGGAAAAAAATGAGAAAAACTGATGCTTTTCTGGAGCTCCAACACATGGGAGGGGATCTTAACATGGAGAGGTGTGCCTTGACACCAGCTTACAAATAAAACAATACGGAGGGGTGTTTGGAATTCTGTTATACGCTGAGGTATGTGTTGACCTCAGGCAGGTCGCCAGGAGGTTTTCATTTGGCATTCTGCAAACCTAGGATTCAGTTGTTGTTGTTGTTCAGGGTCTACGTTTTCTGCATTTGATCGGAGCAAATGATGCATCGAGCCACTATAATCAAAAGGTAAACGGTACGAAAGTAAGGTAGTTTAATAAAAGGTAGTTTAATAAAAGGTAGTTCAATAAAAGGTATAATAAGCAAGAAATCCACTGGATAAGGTTGTGGATGGAAGAAACAAATACAGAACTTTTACCGTAAAGAACAGCTGTTTATATCCTATTTAATATCAAAAGTTAACGTTAACTTCAGTTACGTTGCTATGGTATTCATGTTGTTACAGTTGTCACGCTAGTAACATAGTAATGGTAGTTATGCTGTTTAAGTTGTTAGGTTTGTTACAGTAGTTACTTTGTTACACTTGTTATGTTGTTACGTTGTTCCTGTTTTTATATTGTTAAGGTTGTTATAGTAGTTACGTTGTTACCGTTTTGTCTTGTTTAGGTTGTTACAGTAGTTACATTATTACAGTTAAGTTGTTTAGGTTGTTAAATTTGTACAGTAGTTACGTTGTTAAAGTATTTAAGTTGTTACGGTTGTTACAGTAGCTAGGTTGTAACGGTTGTTATGTTATTATTTGAACAAAAAACTTTTGTCAAATAATAATTCTTTTATTTTTTTTAACCAAGTAGATTTGTTGCCTAAACCTCACCGATCGTTTCACAACGTAAAAACCACATCGTATGGTGTGTTTCTAAAAGCATTATAAGAGGGCCAGTATGAGACGTGTTTATGAAATTAAGAATTGTGGACATTCAACTTATCACGTGGTCAGCAGAAACATTCTTTCTTGCACCTGGGCTGCCTTCCCTTTAGACGTTGGACTGTATTGTAAGACGTACTTGCATGACTTTAATACCTGAGACGACAGAAAGTTTCCAATCTTAACCAAGTAGTCTTAATTAAACTTAAACTTTAAACCTAAACTCAACCAGACTTTAACCATCGAAGAGACGCACCTGATTTGCCGACCCACCTAACTTGGAAAGCAGTGAGCAATGACCTGTTTTTCTGTTTGTGCACGTCCTTTCAGGAATTGTGTTATACAAATGTTGCCATACACAAGTCAGTACAATGACATCATTATACCTTAACATGTGCTTTTGATATAATTGTGATTCTGATATCACCTGGGGAAGGGTGTGGGCGTCGAGGTGGAAAAGGGATCTGACATAACCCATCACCTCACATCTATAAGAGGAAGGAAATGAAAAAGCACAGACATCAAACTATGAAGTTCAATAAAAGTTTGTCTCATGCAAAACATCATCCTCTCCTCCTTTGAAGCTGTTAAGTGTTAAGGCTGTTGAACCTAATTCACTTTGAAGTGTGTGCCATTGTGTGTGTGTGTGTGTGTGTGTGTGTGTGTGTGTGTGTGTGTGGTAAGTTGCTGTTGCTTATATGTGAGTGTACATGTGGCATAACGGTGAGTGTGCGTGCACGGATGCATTTAGAGAACACATGCACACGTGATCCACCGGCGGTGTATTAAATCAAAGAGTCAAGGTTGGTCACCACATCAAGGCCGCGGTGGCTCCATAGCATTGTTTAATGATATGAGGATAACAGCTTTTTCAAGATGTGTGTGTGTGTGGGGGGGGTGAGTTGCTTCAAAGACACTCCTAATGCCGCACGGCCTTATGGGAATCCAAATTACTGCTCAGGGCCGAACTGAAATCCCCAGTTAGAAGGAGAGAGGTGGAGGCAGACGGATGAGAAGCAAACAGGAAGATGGAGAAGAGGAAGGAAAACTGAAGCGACCATATTTAGTCATTTAAAATGATCCCACAGAGTAAAAACAGGAGCTAATGCTCACCCACAAAAATACATGGAAACATATTAAAAACAGTGACAGCACATATTCTATTTGCTACCATAATGGCCATTTAGCTGCTACCATAATGGCCATTTAGCTCGTATTACTTGAGATTTTCTTATCAAATAAATTCCCCACTATGCTAGCCAGTGGCTACAGCAATGCTAGTGGATCTAAGAGGCTGTCCAGTCTGGATTCACTCCCAGGGCATCAAATACCGACGCACCAGGCGTTTAACTTATGCTAATGTTACCCCAGTCGGTGGGAAGAAACATAGCCAGTGTCTTTTAGTTAGCTAGCCAGCTAGGTAACTAGCCAGTTGTATGCTGGTTAGCTATCTAGCTTGCTAATTCCACCATGCTTTATGCTACATTGGTTATAGATAATGAGTAGAACAAAGATGTCACACATGTTGGTAGCATTGTGTCCTACACTGTGACAAAGAGTGGGTGAATGAAGTTTTAGGTTGTTCAGTTTCACTCATTCACTCAAAACATCACCTCTGTGAGTCAGCGTTTTGATGTGAGTCGGTTGGAATTATAAGCTCGTTACAACAGACAACCACTGGAAATGGTACACTTAAAAATTACCGGCGCTCTCACCATCCGGCTACGTTGATTTGTATTTAATTTCAGCATCGAGGTACTACACAAACAGCCGACGCTAAGATATGCCAGTTGGGATGAGTTCAGTTGATTTAAGTAACATCTTGGGATCATCAAAGTCTTCTTCAGACCATGAATGTCTGTCGAAAATGTCAAACAGTTGTTGATGAATTTAGTCCGGACCAGAGGTCTTCTGTGAAAGTCGACCTCCCTACGCGAACTTCCATGTGAAACTTAGCGCTGATACATCAAAAATAAATGTAATACGCGATAGATTCGTATTCACAATGCATTTTCTTTTAAGTATGGGAACGTAATTTTTAGGTCACATGACTGCTATTTTCAAAAGCTAAGTACCTCCCATCTAAATCGATCTTTACATGGGACTGTCTGTAGAGTTCTCCTTTACGCTTTAGTGCACAAAAGATATGAATCATCGCTGATTATTGATACAAGAACGACTATGCTGGAAAAACTTGATTTGGTAAATATGTTGTCGCGCACAAGATATGGTCAAATGAAGCTCTTAGCAGATTATGGTTTTCAAAAGTTACAGTAGACATTGTGCAAGAACATCTCCACATTCTCATCCTAAATATTATACTTTTTCTGTTTGGTTTGTTGGTTTTAGTGAAAAAAAGAAGAAGTTTCTACAGCAGAGCTCCAAGTCTGAACAAAAACTGAAGAATTTAGCAGTGCCAGTTGTCATAGTACGGGACAATTAGAAATAATTAGAAAATATTAATACAGCTGATCAGCGCTGGCAGAAATAAAGAGACAATGATTTGATATGAAGTCAGATTCTACAACACGTTCCGACGCTGTAATGTTCTGTATCTTGTTGTTGTGCAGAGTCATCCTGCCGTCGTCACATCAGGAGGAATACCAGGTGGAATATTCTCTCCTATTACGGCTCCAAAAAAGCTGTTTATTCCAAAGTACTCTGCAGGAGAAATGAGATGTTTTATTTATTTTTTAATTCATTCATTTTCCTTCCCCCCGCAGCCACCACAAACTCTCCTCTCTCACGCTCTTACTGTCCGTCCTCATTACCATTATTGCGCTCTCCATCATAATCGCTGTCACAGTCGACATTATCGCCGCCATGATTACTGTCATCGCCATCGACGCCGCCCCGACAATCACCACCGCCACGAAATGAATAATAAGGACCAAGTTTGCTGCGGATTCAATCTAGAAAAGTGTCATTTTGAACGCAGTGGCATGTCATATTGATGACACACACACACACACACACACACACACACACACACACACACACACACACACACACACACGCTGGTCTCATGTTAGATAGTTAAAATGCAAAGGAGCTCCATAGGTGGACCAGTGTTATCCTCAAAACCATCAATTTTTGTCCTGATCTTTATTGCTTTTGTCAACAAGAAGCCTTGAAGCCATCATCATCATCATCATCATCATCATCATCATCATCATCATCAAGTAGTGTATCACATCACATCAGCGGTCAGCTCTCCACTGTGAGACATCTCATTGTATTTAACTGCATACATTAGGGAATATGTTTTAATGTTCTTGGTGCAGAATGAGTCACAGACACATCTTTTTATATAAAATATGAATTACTGTTAGGAAAAGCCACACTGTGTCCCAGCAGCATTTCATTAAATAGCGTTGTGGATGTGGAAAATAAATACACTCTGAATTTATTGGCAGCTTTCTGTCTGTCCTTGACCCTAGAGATATGTGTGTGTAATGGTGTGTGTGTTTGTGTTTTAGCATATGTGTGTGAAGACCTACTGCATGTGTTTACCTGGGTTCATTTTTCTCAGTGTTTTTCTGTATTTTACACTCAATTTTGTCATTATGAGTTGGTGTGCGGAGCAAATTTTTGTCGTGCGTTAATTGTTCATCTGCAGGATTGTCCGTGTTTACATGCGTCACTTGCGCTATAGACGTGCATAAACCATCAAATAACCACTTATTGTAGCTTTGACGTGTTGTGGAAGTTGTAAAACCAAACGCTGTCCTGTCATCCGTTTAGAGTTGTTTAGTAAATTTCACGAGCTGTATTCAATATATCCAGCAGGCCACATGGAGGCTGGTTTACTGCAGCATTATGAACCCAAAATGAAACAGAGTTTGTTGTGATTTAACTGCAATAAACAAATAAAAAGGATGCAGAAATAACTACATGATGCAGATTTGATAAAAGAATTCACGCTTTGTCCGGTCTGTCTGCAAGACGACAAAGAAAACAACTTTTAAAACGCTTGTTTTCTGAACGGAGTTTGGACTGATCAATGCTAAGCTATGCTAACCTTGTAGCTGCATTACATTACATTACATTACAGTCATTTAGCAGACGCTTTTATCCAAAGCGACTTACAGGAAGTGTATTCAACATAGGTATTCAAGAGAACTACTAGTCACCAGAAGTCATAAGTGCATCTCCTTTCTTAAACAAGCATCTTAAAGCATAAACCAGAGCAAAAGTATAGTGCAGAGGCAGATTACTACGAAAACAATAATGAAAACAATAAGTGCTACAAACTACTACGAATACAATAAGTGCAGCGAACTGATACGAATGCAGCTGCTCCATCATCACTCAAAATAACGTCATATAGACATAAATACAGCAGCGACTTGATTGTTTATACCATAGACAGTTTATGTTTTAGGTTTTTCCTCAATTTCTGAATCAACAACGTCAAGACGTCGGTAACAGCCGGAGGAGAATCTCAACACTGATATGTTTCGCAATGCAGCGACACACGATCTCTCAGTTGAGTTAACACATTTCAAATTGCGCAAATCAAACAACTTCACCTTTTTGCATTTTTGAAAATGTTGCTTGCACAGGTGCACTCACATGTGCACCATGTTGTAGCTAGAATCTGTTATTATATATTGTGTGTTTCTTATGTAAAACATTATTTTTACAGTCTAATTTGACTGTTTTCAGGCAGGTCGAAGGGGTCGAAGCACAAGAGAATGTTTTTCCTTGAGTTTTATTACAGCACACACACACACACACACACACACACACACACACACACACACACACACACACACACACACACACACACACACACACACACACAAACCAAGACAGAGGAGACCTTAATACAGGTTCAAAGCACTGAGTGAGTCATGCTCATCACACAGACACATTAGAGGGTCGTCATTCAAGTTCAGAGCACAAAGAATCACACTCATCGCATCCACATAGGTAAATGCACTTATGCACTCATGCACACACACACACACACACACACACACACACACACACACACACACACACACACACACACACACACACACAGTACTAGGTCGGGGAGTCGTGATCATGGATGCGTTGTTCTGGAAGAAAGCCTGTTTATAATCTAGTGAATAATATTCACTAGGTCAGATGAAAAAGGCCCCGAGGGGCAAAACAAAGTCTCACATTTGTTAAATTATTAAACCTTCATTAAAGGAAAAGAGGTCATTCAGGGGCAAAACTTTGTTCACAATAAATAATTCAGAGACGGACACCTTCAGTTCATCGAGCACACGTGGACGTCGCTTAAAAAAATCTTCTGGCTATTATTAAGATGTCTATTGTTAGAAAACTTGCTTTGATTATTTTGTCTCACCAGTGTGTGCGTTTCTTTAAAGAATCGTTATATTTCATTTTAAAGTTGTCTCAACCACCTTATTAAATCTTCTCTCCGTCTCTTGTTGTTTATTTCTGGAATCTCAGGCAGACAAGAGAAACCTGGAAGTGAGGAATAAATAAGAGAGGAATAAATAAGAGATGCCCCCCCCTGGACTACATGCACCAGGGTCCCATTCATTTATTGCCTCTGCTGCCTCAGTGGAAGGTGGTCCAGGATCGGCTCACTGGTGTTAACGTGGAGTATATGACAGTATCGCTGTGGAGACGGATTACAGCGCTGCAGCAGAAACACACGTGCTCAGCAGAACACAGCTGTATAAATAAATAAAGACATACCAAAGGAACAAATTAGACTGCTGAAAAATTCTCTCCAGTCTGTCTGGATATTGTGACGGATGAGAAAAGGTGGATGCTGCTCTCTTTTTCTCTCTGGAAGAGGGTGGCACGTCACCTGACAAACTCCCGACTGACTGACGTGGCTGAACCCAATTTAATAAACTCCAGAAACACCAGAGCGCTGCAGACATTCAGAGGACTGATGGGGGGGGGGGTCCGCTGGCTTTAAGAGGATCAAGTGTTCTCCTCACTGGACATGGACTGGGAGGGGACGCATGGAAAAAGACTCTCTTCTGCCATAGCACATTGGATTGCATTTCATATTTTGTCTTTCATGTATTTATTGATATACATTTTTGCCCTTGCTAAATACCTTAACACACAGGGGGCAAATACATTCATGAAAATGCAAAATATTTGCTTGCGAATCTTACAATTCTAAGTCTGAGCTGCTTTTGTCAAGATTGAAAGAAGTAATAAAGTTTGCCGTCTTGGGTCGGACTAGGTGTTGATGTGTTTTAAATGTTTAAATGTTTTGTCTGAAAGTATTGATGACTAAAACAACTGTTTGTTAAGATATTTCGATGTGCAAATTCGTTGCAGAAAAAGAACCATCCCTGGTGTGGAAAAGCCTCAACAGTTGGCCTTAACTTCCTGCATTAAAATGCATTGTGGGTAATCAGATGGCAATATCGCTTGACAACATGAAAGTGCACCCAAAACGCTCCCATCATCCCAACCTCCATCAGGGACACATGTGACCACATTGAACACGGGCGTAAATGCAAAGGCGTTTTCAACTCAGCGACTACGTGGACGGAAAGACGTGATCGGAAACCGATCCAAACTAACGCGGCAGCAGCTGTTTGCCGGGTAGCGAGCCTCGAGAAAGCTCGTCTCAATAGATATTCAAGACGTGACCGAGTGTGTGCTTCCAATTTGGTCCGACGAAGATATACAAGACAAAAAAAAATGGCAATTCACATTGCAACCGAGCCATTCATGAAGAGAGATTTATCTCAGTGAAAGTGCAAAAAATGATATTAATATATTGTATTTTAGAGGCAGTTTTTTAAAACACCAGAGCAACTTTTTTTAAAGTGAGGCCCAAGGGTTGAGGTGAAGATTTCTGGTTCCAAAGTCTGCAGAAACATCTCTCTGCACAGAGAAGATCAAACATCTGGGTGGAGGAACAACACAGCTCTTTGGATGGAGGGCGACTTCTCTTCTGAACAAACTCATGTTGGGTTAACACCTGCGGATCAGATCTCCGTGAGTCCGTTAGTGGTTCTGTCCCGGTCACTGGGTCTTCCTGTCTCCACTGGGACCCTCCTGTTTTTCTCGCTATTCCCAGAAGACTCTCTGCTCTCCCATGTAATTCTTTCTTCCCCTCTCCTCCCCCTTTTTTTCTCAGTCTGCGTTTCAGTCATCCTCATCTGCCATCACCAGACTGCCCCGCCTGCCTTCCTCTCCTCAGATAAACCGGACCCCCCCCGCTAAGCCTACGATCATTTCCTCCCTGTCAACCTTCCTCCCTCTCTCCTCTCTCCTCTCCACCTCGCTCCTACTAAACCATTACCATCTCCCCTCCATCCAGGAATCCCTTTCTCCTCCTCTTCGGAGTCTTCATCCCTCATCCAATCATCTCGGTCCTCCATTTCTTTCCCCTCACTCTCTCTCTTCCCCAATTTCTGAGCGTCTCAGCAGCGAGTGGCACATTAATGATTCACGTCGTCTCTAATCTTAACTTGTAAATAGTTAATGAGGGAGCAGCGCTGGGTGACACCTCCTTCTCACCCTGGATCCAAACTGGCTCTGTGATTCCCCCCCCAGCTTAAAATGAGTTTCCACCACATGCTTCTCAAGTCCTACACATCTGTTCCTCTTCAGCTTTGGCTCTCTGCAGATTTTCTTCTTTCAGTCGCTGATGTTCACTCTTATTCTCTTTAACCTTAGTACAAACACAGACTGTCAAGTTGGGACCTCATGTAATAATGAATATTAGGCAATTTATTTTAATTTTTTGTGCACACATTTCACAGTTAGTTGAGCAGATCCTGACTATTAAACTGATTATTTTTTTTATTTTAATCAAAATATTGAGGAAACATTGACAATCAACTAATTTGCCACGTCTCAAAACGTTCTCACAAAACATGTTTTCAAATGAAACCAAAGGAAATAACCCTCAATTTACCTTCAGATGTCGGTCAACGTCGCACAAATTGCAACAAAAACAAACTGAACAGACTGCGTGTCCAAAAGGGATTGTATGAAGGGAACGTTTTCCATAATAATAGCCTTAATATAATCAGCCCAAAATCACAGTTGTATCCACATTTCGTTGTCAGGCTAATGAGGATTTATTCTGATCAAACCATTGTTCTGCTCCGGTTTCGACCTCGCACTGGTCTTAGGGGGCTTTCGTGGACTCTGGTCTGCTGTGTTTGTGGTGTGAAATCAAAAACAAACCAACCACAGGATTTTATGAGAGCAGATATGTGATTTTAGCATGATGTCAAAAGTTAACGTAACGAGTACAAGTTATGTTTTAAGGTTTTAAAGAAAGAGAAGTTATGGACCAGTCATGTAGGAGTTTGCACTAGGTTTGTCTAGGGAGCCCAATGTGTATGAAAGAACCACTGAGAAACAGAAATTAAGTTTTAACCAAGCATTTGTATTTGATATTTCATCAAACCAACATTAATTCATAACATACATTTGTCTTTGGAATATCTAATATAATGGGGTTCTTAGATGTCAGCAGGGGGAATAAATAAATGATTCAGTTCATTTCCTACCACACTACTCGTGGGAAGGGGAGGGGAACTGGTTCTTCCAAATTCATTGGGTAGCTCGCCATCAAAAACTTTGGCTGGATGATTCAAAATCCACCGAAGAGGGTAGACACAAGAACCTGACCGCTGCCTGCAGAGGATCAAACACACGTAACATGAAGAGCTTCAGCTGCGCTAGCCTTGGTATGCAATGAAAACAGGAAGTTACCCGACATGACCCGGATATTTATTACACAACAGTCGTCGGGGATTGGCTGGACACTTTACTGCTTAATGTTATTTTATTAAGCAAATCTTCAAACCAGGAAACAATATTTTAAAGAGCTAAACTTCCCTGAGTTACACTAATCTACTAATTAAATCCATCTGCTGATCGTCTATCATCTATTGATCTGTATCAGGTTATGTACGTTACCTAGCACAGGTACATTCCTTCATCAATAGGTCAAGAGGTGTTAAAACTGCTGTGCTTGTGTCCGACTCTGAATCATCAGCCTCATGCACGAGTCCGTGCACTCCCTGACGTTCGCATCTGCGATTTTCTTGTACGGACCCTCCCGGTTAGTCTTTATTCAGCATAACATGCCGCCAATTTGCAGTCTGATTATACTGATAATGCTTATGATCAGTCATTTCTTTGTGAGCTTTGCAACACTGATTTGAATGGAATTTGATTTCCCCACATGGGTCCTGATGATGCAGGGTGACAATCGCCAAAAATGATCTACCAGTTTTGCAACAATGAATAGTTTCTTCTCTTAAATAAGAACCAATGAACACAACTCCAGGTGTGAAAGAAGCTCCGGCCTGCAGGACGACATCATTTGAATGTTCCACTAAAACAGTTGTTGTCATGGTTGAGGTTGGTAGCAAACAGGAAACGATGGACGCCTTTGTTCTTATTTCATTAGAAACAGCAACTAAAGCATCATTTATTTAATTTGGTTTCTATTTGTATTATTCACAGCATTTGGTGAGGAAAATATCATGGACTTCATTAAATGCTGAAAATGGCACGGTGACTTTGAGCATGAAAAACAGCAAATTAACTTTATTAACATTTAATCAAAAAGCACGATCTATCACTAACTGTCTGTTGCCTAACCCGCCGATCCTAGAACAACTACGGCAACTAAAACTACTCGCTATGGTTAAAAGAAACTTGGCTGTTGGTGAAAGACAGGACGTGAACCTCTGTCTCATTTGAAAAAATCACATTCATAATGTTCCATGCAGCTTCCACATTTCCACAAGAAAAACATTCACACAAATCAGATTTATAAGAATCCAGTTGGCGGTGAAAATGGTACTGATTTAGCAGATTGGCATCAGATAGAAAAAACAGATCATCTCTGCAGAAACTACATACAACTTTAATTTAATGTAGAATTGCATGAATAAAGTAAAAGAGAATTATTAAAAAATTGTATTTGTAAAAGGTCAAGTGTGATTTAGAAATATTCATACAGTGCTGCCCCAACACTTGCATTCTGTAGAAATAAAAAAATCGGTAAGAAGAAAATCATCACATCCCAAAAGTCAATTGCAGCTGAAATGACATTACAATTAGTTGTGTACCAGCCAGTGAACATTAATGATCATCAAAGCACAGCAACATATCTGCATCAGAGTTTATTATTTACCAGCCGTGTCAGATTCAAATCACTGAAGATTTTCACAAACCACCAGATGCCCTCAGGCGATGTGAGTCCTGTGCAAAAAAAAAGTTTTTTTTCTGTACTTGGCTCTGGTGAGTATGAATCACTGGCTTGCTCTCATCCTTTCACATCCTACTGAGGGTGCAGAAAGCTAAATATGCAAAGGCAACAACGCTAATTTGACAGGCTAGAAAATACAAGCTGGAGGAGAAGATCCAATGGTGGTTTGTAGAGTTTTACTTTTCATTAAGTTATTGAGCTTGCTACATGTTTTTTATGCTCTAGTTTATCTCCCTCCCACCTCTATTTCTGTACCTCTTGTTTGTCTCTGTTTGAATGTCAGCATGGTGCTGAATCACCCATTTGCTCGATATCTCGGCTACATCTATAAATCTATTTGTCTCAATCTTGCTTCGTTCTCCACCTCTCACTCATGAATTCAAATCCAAATACATTTCAGTGCCACTGGAGGATAGAGGACCTGGTGTAAAAGATATATATATATATATATATATATATATATATATACTCTCTCAACTGAGGCCATGTTTCCCAGACGGTTTGACATTTACATTTCAGGGCATCTACCTGTCCACCATAACAACACTGACATGGAGTGAGTGCAGCACTGAGGAAGAATTTAATATTATTAATAATATTAATATTAATTGAATATTAAATTGAAAGTTACATATTTTTAGCACATTAGTTACTTAATTAATTTAGTCACATGACCAGTGTGGAGTGATAGACCATTAAAACAATAAAAAAATATTGGATGGTTTTACCATTTTGTAAAGCTCTTCCTGGTTCCCAGTGGACCAATCCTAATGATATTGCCTTACTTTTTATTAAAAAAAAAAAAATATATATATATATATATGCAAAATTGCTTTATAAACATCATATACCTTAACCTTAAAAGGTACAATATTCTAACAGTGCAGTTGGCAGGAAACAATGTTGGCATTGTAGCTTTCTGCAAACAACAGATATGTTGAATGTGAACGTATTGGCAACCGGTCAGAACAAGGGACTTTCACCCAGGATACAGCTGTTCTAGTCCTGTGCGAAACAAAAAGTAAATGTTGAGTTTATGCCTGATAAGTGGCACTACGTAAGAAAGTCTGCTATGGGCGGTTGTTGTTTATCTTCAGTAGTTTTCGTTGTTTTGTTAAGTTGTTGTGTTACGTTTAAGCATTACGTTTTTGAGTTGTTATGTTGCTGTCTAGTTGTCAGGTTATGTTGTTATGTTACATTGTCATGTTACATTGTCATGTTACATTGTTATTTACAGTGTTGTTACGTTATTATGATACATTATGTTACGTTGTTATGTTACATTGTCATGTTACATTGTTATGTTACGTTGTTATGTTACATTGTTATGTTACATTGTTATTTACATTGTTATGTTACGTTGTTATGATACATTGTTATGTTACGTTGTTATGTTACATTGTTATGTTACGTTGTTATGTTACATTGTTATGTTACGTTGTTATGTTACATTGTCATGTTACGTTGTTATGTTACATTGTTATTTGCATTATGTTACGTTGTTATTTACATTATGTTACGTTGTTATGTTACATTGTTATTGTTATGTTACGTTGTTATGTTACATTGTTATGTTTCGTTCTTAGGTTACATTGTTATGTTACATTGTTCGTTGTTATGTTACATTGTGATGTTACATTGTTATGTTACGTTGTTATTTACATTGTTATGTTACGTTGTTATGTTACATTGTTATGATACATTGTTATGTTTCGTTTTTATGTTACATTGATATGTTACGTTGTTATGTTACGTTGTTATGATACATTGTTATGTTATGTTGTTATGATACGTTGTTATGTTACATTGATATGTTACGTTGTGTCACGGTTGTCTTGTAATGTTAAGTTCTTAGGTTACATTGTCGCATTACGTTGTCACGGTGTCTTGTCACTTCGTAACATCAATTTGTCACGTTGTTAGATTATACATTTAATACAAACAATGTTATTTTTTAAAATCATAATCAAGTTGTGGTGTTGCCTCAACCTAACCAATCGTTTCAAAATGTTAACCCATGGAATCATGCATATCTGCAAGCACGACACGAGGCTGATACAAAACATTTTTATGAAACTTTTCTTTTTGGTTCAGAAACATCCACATTCAATGTATCTCTTGGTTTGCAGGAACATACAATGCCAACATCTTTTCTGGGTTGATTATTGTTATAGTTCCAAAAACAGACACATAGTAATTTGTAAAGAAAACGCTATATTTATGTCCACAAACTGTATTAATTAGAACAGAGCTTGTTCCCATGTACTACCAGCAATATCCAACCAGTGATGAATTAATATTCATATCACCATAATTATATTAATTATAGTTCGTTCTGAATGCGTCTCCCTCCCTTCCTTCAGTGATTCAGAAGCCTCCACTTGCTCCTCTGGTCCCCCCTGGCTTTCTGTACCTTTTTGTACTTCCCTCTCTGATAACTGTGCTCACAAATCCCTTTGGCCTTGAATGTGTCTCTGCCGCTCTGAATGTATCTCACTTTTACATAAATATCCCTCCTGGTCATTTTAAATCTTCCTCTTTCTGTATGTGTTCCTTGTTTTTCCCATTGTCTCTCGGTTTCCCCTCTTCCTCTTTATTCCGTTGCCTCCAGTGTTTCTTTCTCCCCTAATTTTTCTTCGTCTTGTCCTTTACTTTACCTCCCTCTCTGCCTCTCTTGTTCCCATCGCTCCCTGCATCTCCCCCTCACCCCACCACCAAACTTTTTACTTATCTCACTTCTTTTCTTTTCCTCCCTTTTCTTGACTGTGACCTTGATACTGTCTCATGCCACATGTCTTTATGTTGCAGAAGTATTTAGCATTCAGCTAAAAGGCTACACAGATTATCTGAGCAGTGGGGGATGCTGTGGGAGTGGTAGAAGTTATGATGATTAATTAACTCCTTCTGTCCTGATACAGATTCTAATAGCTCATCTCAAAGTAGCTTTCCGTACAGATCTGATACCAGTGCTCTCTTTTCTCTGAGTTTAAAGTCTGTATACCTCCCTGTGTTGGACTCACTGTCGCATCACTGTACTTGTGCCAAAGTCCCTTTCAAAAATCCCACAATCGGATTTTATTTTCTGCCTTTACTGGATCAACATTAGAGTGGAGAAAGATCAGATAATATGGTGCTCATGACCCGGAGGGGACGCTGGGGAGCTGAAGAAAGATGAGGAGGACGATGTGGAAGTGAACAGAGAGAAGGACGGTGGAGAGCGAGAGAAAAAGAAATATCTTCTTCAACGCTGAGCTACGTGTCGGGTTCGTTGGCCTCATGAGGTGAACTTAATTCAATAAAGCGTCTTTAATGGGAAGTGCAAATTTAACAACCTCCACGCCGTGCACATGCTCAATTATTTATTTTATCATCTGAGGCAGGTTTCTCTTTCCAGTGTACAGAAGTTCAGTGAACAAAAGGCAGCGAGACAAAAGGTCTCTATTAAAAGGGCAAATTCCTCCAATCTTACTTCATAGACAAACAAAGGCAACGACGCTAATGAAAATGAAAGAAATGAAATCCTTGCCCTGTTGGATGGAGGTGAACAGTATAGATTAATAACCTCACACATTAAAGTCCATCATTTTAAATAGCTTCTTAAAACCCATTTTTACAGACGGGCTTTTATGTTATGTTGTGGCTTTACTGCTTTATTTTATTATTGATAATATTATTTTATTTTACAGAATTAATTTTATTTTACTAAATTATTTTATTTTACTAAATTATTTTTATTTTACTAAATTATGTTTATTTAGTTCATTTTATTTATTTAGAGTTTTCTCTTATTTATCCATTTTTATGTTTCATCTATTGTTCGTTTTGACTCTTATCTCCGTTTGTCTTGCTCACTGTTGACCTTTCTGTTGTGTTTATTGTCTTGCTTTTGCTGCTTTGTCTGTCAAAGCGCTTTGTAAATTCTGTTTTTAAAAAGGCTATATGAATAAAGATATTATTATTATTATTATAATTGGAAATTATAAAAAGAAATCACCCCAGAACCGTATAATGATATAACAACGAAACAAATAAAATACGACATAATTGTTGAAAAGCAAACAAACAAACTGGATTAACGGTCGCGGAAGCTAGTGTTCACTTTACCGACACACACACACACTTAAACACTGACTACACACACACACACACTTAAACACTGACACACACACACACACTTAAACACTGACTACACACACACACACACTTAAACACTGACTACACACACACACACACACACACACAGATATACGCATGAACACACTGAAAGGAATTGGAATGAGTGAAGCTCCTGAACGTGTCTCTCAGTCACAGGCTTCAGTCAGAAACGGAGGCAAACCAGCGTCAGACGTCCTCTGCGCGCCGCTAAGCTAAGCTCTAATTATTCAGAGTGAATTTACAAAACGAGGAAGACTCATTGTTGTCTTCAGTCCCTCAGCATTAGTCAGGACGGGCCCTTAAAAGCCGCCGTTGTCAAGCAAAATGTCAAAACACAACATGAGAAGTTGACGGTTTATGTGTGAAAATCTGCCAGACTTTTCATCCAAAGCAACTGTATTGTGAATTTAATGTCAAGGGAAACATATTCAATCTTGGATTACGTTTGATTTTCACATATCACAACTACAGTTTCAGATGAGTCTGTGGATGGAAGCATAGGGAGAAAGACTGGGGGGTTGATGGGTAAAAAAACCAAGGACTTTCACCCAGGACACCACGGTTTGTGTCCAGTGCGAGCTACTTTTTTTTTTTCGCTTTGTAATGTTTTGTTTAATCTTTTTTTTACCATTTTTAAGCTAAATCATGATGTTTTTTTTACTAAACCTAACCAAGTAGTTTCATAGCGACAGAAAGATGGATTGTCGGTGGAGCTGATGCGTCTGGAGGCCATGCCCTTAACTATGTCTAACTTTAAGCATTAATATAATTAAACTGGTGAGGTCAAGGCAAATTCACCCCTCACACTGTTGTTATAAACCGGCATGTTAGCTATAGACACGCAAACCATTTTTGTTAACATTCATTTCTGTATAGAACAAAAACTCCCTCACACTGGCTTCTTGACTTGCGTATAAATGTATTTTAGTCACGACGTTTCGGTACGTAGACCTTCATCAGGTTATTTTCATTTCTGTAAAGAAATTGGGCATTTTAACATGGAGGTCTATGGAGATTGACTCACTCTTGGAGCCTCAAGTGGCCATTGAGGGAATTGCACGCATTGGCTTCATTTCTCAGCACCAGAGGTTATCGCTTGCTGAAACAAATGTTGTTTGGACAAAATCGCTGTCTTTAAAATTTCAACTCTTTCTGATCTCACAAGGTTCGGTTAAGTTTAGGGAACAAACATGGTTTCGGTTAAAATAACGATTTTTTTTAAGATTAGAAAAAGGCTGCATTGATTGTGTTGGGAAGTCCAATATTTTCATGTTGCTCCCAATGGACAAGATTCAACATTCCTATGTTCAGTTTTTTTGACAGTTGCTGAAACAAATAATGCTCTTGTCTTTTAAATTTACATTTATAGAATTTGAGAAAGTAAATTTACTTTCTATATATCCCCAAATTATTTTTCAATGAATGAATACAAGCTTTTTTTTTAAATACACAGCTGGACTGTCGTGTTGTATGCGATAAAGCTAAATGTAGAATCCCAGTAGTTTTTAAAACAAAAAAATCAAATAAAAGCAGTGTTATCTAACCTTAATACTAAACACCTTCACTCCTTGGAGACTAACTGATGCAGGCAAAACAAACTGAAGCTGTGCTGAGAACAGATAAATGAACAGAAGCCACTGGTGTTATCTTTTTCTCCAAAGATTGTGACTTTACTCCAGAAACCTGACCCTTCAACGCACACATGCACCAGTCCTCTGTATAAACCTGAGAACAGGTGAGGTGTAATTACTGTAATCACCTCTAGGTGGGGATGTGTCATTGGAATACCAGGAGAACCTCTGTTAAACATGAGCATGCACTCTTTTTCTTTCTCTCCTGCAGAAAAGAGACCCAGATTCACAGACTTCTGTACACAACCACCAATCATGCTCTTCCTCAGTGTGCCAAGGTCATATTGTTTTAAGATTCAGTGCGAGTTTATAATGACAACTACGACTTTCACAATGTGTTTTTCGTGTGTTTGCTCAGAATTTTAATGGATGTAATGTGTTATTTATGCGTAAGCCTGAAGAGCATTCAGTGTAGATGGAGCCAGATGTGCTAGAGCAAACATTTGACATGATGTTAAGTTAAATGTACGTTCAAACAAATGAATGTGGGCAGCTTGTTCAAGTGTATTGGTGTTCAAAACCTTTATAATGTGATACATTAAGATCATTTTTTACTTGAACTCTCAGTGATTACCTGGATGACCTGAATTTTTTTCCCCAAAACAGATACCATGAAATGCAACGAAACTGAATAATTCAACCCTAAAACCAAGGTCATCAGAGGAGAAGAAGAGCAGCTCTACCTCGTGAACACTGAGTGTTTATTTCCGTTCCCTGCTCTGTTGTTCAGTTGCAGAAGCATTGCACTCACATGCAAGCGTTGCATCATGATAATTGAACTCATTATGTGCTGATTAGTTGTGCCTAAAAGAAAACCAAATAGTTTTGTCTGATTGTTTTCACACGGCTACTTTATTTTTACACATATATTTGTTCAAGTCTCTTCACAACAGAGTTCACAGCGGCACAGAGTTTGTGTAATCACACCGAACATCGAACCTGTTGAACTCTGATGTAACAAAAAAAAACAAATTACACACAAGCAGTTTTAGGCAACTGTACTGTTTGAAAAAGGAACGGCCGCCATGGCAACTGCAATGCATGAAGTGACAAACTCCCAAGGCTTCAGAAATGAGTTGAAAGAGTTTGGAAAACCCCCATTTAGCCATTCGGGGTTTAAAAAACAGATTTGAGTGACATTTTGCAGATTTACAGGCTGTTTTTACATGTTTTTGTTTTTTGGGGGGATCTAATGCGTGTTTTTATCCACCCTGGTTCTCAGTGCTGCTACTCAGCATCCTGAACACCTCTTATTTTCATTCTAGCTCCTTCTTATCAGACTGATCTGATCTCCAGGTTACCAGTTGGTAGCGTAGCACCGTTGGCTCTGAGGACCAAGACTGGACTCTCTCCTCACAGGGTTTGAACCTGTGACCTGCAGATACAGCATGGCCTCTTTGGAGCTCGTAGATCACCTCAGAAACCATCCGGCTGCGTTCTTAAAGCAGTGGTTTATTCTGGATCATTACTGCGGTGCAACTTTGAGACATGCTCTGCAGGACCTGTGGAGGATTTTGGGGGGAATTCATAACACCACCATGCTCCGTTTATCATACCGGAGTAAATCATACAGGAGTAATGGGGATCGGAAATCCACTTTGCATTAATAATACGTGTGGCGAGCAGAGAAGGTCTGGAGGATGAGCGTTTGGGTCAGAGAGGTCCGTCTGCCCTCAATTACCCCCGGTCTATATCTGCCTCTCCCTCAGATTTGGGGGGGACAGGGTAGACAGATGACATCACACATAAGGATTGCAACGCCAGGAAAAATGGTTTATATGCAGTAAGTTACTGACACCAAAGAGACTAAGCGACAAAAAAAAAACACGCAGTGATGATGTTGAAGCCACTTTTTAAGGCAAGTTTATCTCCTGTAGGTCCTCCGCTCAGATACAATGTAGGACAGAGTATTAACGTATTAGCTCCCATGAATTTTGCTACATTTCTGTCTGTTTTTGATTGTGTTCATCAATAATAGCATAAGGCAGGATGCATTCAACCACATCTAAAAGGGAAGAGGTGGGGAGGAAATGCAGCGCCACCAAGCTGCCCCAGAGAGGAGAAGGTGGAGAGCTGAGATGGAAGCTAAGCTAACCCAGCTAGTACCTGAGGCCACTCCACTACCCAGCATGCTCTTCACAGAGACCTGGATCCATCGTTCATCCAGGATCAAGCTGCTCTTGACGGACAGGAAGACAGACAGCAGGACTCTGGTGGGACCAGAGGAGGTGGACTCTGTGTTCACATCATGATGCTTGGTGCTCAAACACAGCCAAAGATGTTTTTCATTTTTAATGTGAAGATGTCGGCCATCTTATCTGCACAGAGAATTGTTTTTGTTGATGCTGTTCACATTACTTATGGTGCAAATTTAAAAAATCACTACAGGAATGCACGACTGTTTTTGATTTGTTTTGTTTGTCATGCGTTTGTTGTGTTAGTTGTTACTACAACTGAATTTTGCTGTGCATCCCCGTGTTGCATAAAGACAATAAATAATCCTTGAATTCTTGAAACCCCTTGAGATGCATGCTAGCCAAATGTTTAAAAAAATATGTAAATGCATCCATCTCTCCAAGATGTTTACATCATCTTACCAACTCCCAAGAGTGTCTACGTCCCTACGGTTCACCAGAAGAGATGCGATATTGTATCAATGTTGAGATCAGGGCTTACATTTCTCTCCTCACATCCATAGTGATGCACTCTGCTGTTCAGATGAAAAGTGAAGCTGAGAGAAGGATGAAAAGAAAAGAGAGAGAAGTGTCTCCTTTGTCACCTCATCACTGCCGACAAATCACAAAGTAAAGTGGGTTTGAATGTTAGATCGTCAAAAGTTACAGAAATAATTGAACATCCTCTTCTTGTGGATTTTTTTTTTGTTGGTAACCAAACAGCTTCAGCACCACCACCACCACCACCACCACCCTCATGATTGTGGAGCCGCAACACTGATTGAGATGAGACGACAGAGAAAAGACTGCAATCACATTTGTTTCCTGGCCGACGGCGCCACATACATGTGGCATCAAGTGGAAATGAAAGTGTATTAAATGTCATCCTGACTTTCTCTGGATATGAACGACAAGTGTAAACGGAGCCTTAGTGAAGACAAAGGGGCCACCAGACGCCTTCTGGCACCTCAGTCCAGTTCGTAGTCTTGACGTCAGAATGGTGTTCTGTACTTGGAGGAGAATAAATAACAAGTGGAAATGTCACGCACGTTTGATCATCAGCACTTCCAGGATGCTTCTGATATGAATATATGATATATATAATGTAAACATAGAGGACATGCAGATTCTGAAAAACTCCTCAGGACCAGTCCAGGTTTTTGAGCTGAGTAGATAATGGACCTATCCTGTGCCTGGTCCACCTTAGTTACTGTTGCTAGGTTAGACAAGCTTGACAAAAGCAACATGGAGACTTCAGTTCTTTTCAGCTCTTCCAGCATTCGTAGCTTTACCTTCGTAGATATCCCATGACGTGTTTACGTTATTCACGTAATCACGAACGGAGACGTGTAAACACCAATAAATCACGAGGCGAGATGGTCGGGTAGAAACAAACAGCAACCTGTAAACCCGGAAGCAGCAGTCCATTCCCCGTCTGAAACGAGAAGTCAACGCTGATGTTTTTGTCACGTAACTTTCGTAATTACTTAAGGCACTTTCGTAGTTATTTGAACCCAAACTACACTCTGTTCCTACACCTAACCAAGGAGGTTCTGTTCCCTTAACGGAACTGAGTTTCATATGATGATGTAAGTTCATTTGGAAAGACCGTATTCATGTAACGAGTGGAAATTGACACGTGTTGCTGGCTTTCGTAGGAAAATGCACAAAAAATGAAGAGGAACTTTTTGTCGGATATCATATAAACTGTTCATATAAAGACTTTATTTAATGTAATGTTTCAGTGAAGGTTGTGACATCGATGTAATGGTTTCTGCTTAACTCTTATTGGAGAACAGAGAAAAAAAGAGTCGGGACTTAGAAAGGGTCAATTTTACTAAAGTACAAACATGGATGTTCTTAATACTGATGACACTAGAATGTTATTTTGAAACGTTATCACATAACTGGATCCAGTTACCAGGGTTGGACAATTGACTGTTCATATTTTTGATTTATAATTCTACTGCTCAAAGTTTTAACTTTGTGATTCCAGAGATTTTGAAACACAAGAAAATATCTGAACAAATCTGAAATCATTTAGTTTTCTGCACAGAAACTCTCTGTTTGTACAACTGTACAAACAGCACATCACCTCACACTGACCCTGATTTTGTTACAACAGAAACATAAAAAAAGGAAGGAGCTATCTGAATAAATTAAAATTCCCTACAGTTTATGTGCTGAATATGTTTCTACAAACTCTAGAGCACAAGGTCAAGGGAGGAAAGGCAGATTTACTGTGTTACATTTTTAAGTTTAAAAATGAACATCTACACAATTCAAACAAAAAGTTTGCTGTTACTTTTATGCAGACACAGTTTTGGGGAAAAAACAAAACGAAAGAGAAAACATTTAAGGTCAGGATAGATGAAAAATCAAAAAGAGCCGAGATTTGATTTTGTACGATGTGGAGGATTTGTGCAGAAGGTTGGACTTGAAATGCGTTTACTAGTCATGTTGAGTCGGCAGGCTGTCTGTGAGCTATTTTTCATCTCCGCTGTAATGCAAATAAAGTGAAACAGCTTCCCTCAGCAGAGAAGAACAAAATAGTAGCAGGCAAAGGTTACATCCTCGGTGAGCATTCCGCTCATGTCGGCAGAGATACGTATACGAGCTCATCACACACCATCGAGGAGAAACACTTTCAGAGGCACAGAGTGAGACAGATGTATTTAACGCAGCAGCAAAACACAGACGTACATAATCTTTTTCTGTGCTTGAATACACACGAATCCACAAACACACACACACACACACACACTGCCATAGACAAATCCTTGCACGCACACACCCCTATGCACAGTGTGCACACACAACATGTGCTCTGCAAAGCAAAGATTCTCCTGAATGTGTTAAACAAACCCTTAAATCATCTTTGCCGAATGGAGGGATCAGAGAAAAGGGAGTGAGGGGGGAGGAGGAGGAGGAGGAGGAGGAAGAGGAAGCGATTTCCCCCTCGCAGGCAAAATGCCATAATAAGTATATTGTTTTTCAAAGTGAAAAACCTTGAATCCAAGTCTCATCTCCCCAGAGATGGAAGAGGCTTACTCTTCTGAGCTATTTGCAAATTTCAAATAAATTTCCATTTAATCTGCGTAAAAAATATGACAGATTCTTGGAGAAAAAGGAAACGTAGAGCAATGGAAGCAAAGGGACCAATGAAGAGAAAAGGGGGGTGGGAAGAAATAAAAGACGCAATTATATTCTCTTCCTCATTTTAATGAAGTGCAAAAGTAATTCCCCAATGAAAGCTGTAGTAATTGCCCAAACAGTCTTATTATGTGACAATCATACTTAGAACAAAATGCAGTATGAAATTGCGAGGGATTTCAAATCAATGGTATTTTCTTTTCTTGCAAGAAGCCTGACAAGTTAAGATAATTAAAATACATTTAGTTTTTTTTATTTTTGGAACAGAATTTAAAAAAAAATTCCCTCCCTGTCTGCGTGTCAGGGTGTCAAGCTGTCCTCGTATAGCAGGCAATTATACGGCGAGAGATTTGGGTCGTGTTCCCAAACAGTCGACATCAGAGGAGGACGGACTGAAACTCCACACAATGTAATCTCCTGTCTCGACTCTAATCTGGACATTAGGATGAGAATCTATTATTTGAACAGTTTTATGTAACATGTTTATCTAAAAAAGTTGTGGAAAATGGGACTCTTTGGATGAGGGTTTCATTTTAATAACCGGACTACAGAGCCAGTCACAGCACATTTGAATGGATGTCATGATTTCCAAGAAGCCCAATATTCAGAGCCAGTCACGTTGCTGAAACACTTGAAGGAATAATCCGCCCTTGAATACTTAAAAACGGTTATGCTTCGTTCATTTCCAAATGTAGTCCAGCGTCATTTTCCGAGAAAGTTTTCTGAATAACCTGCTTCACCTTGTTTGTGATTCAGTTTGTGATTTCCTCCTTTTCTCAGAGTGACTCCCAGCAGTCCTCAGAGATGATGACCGAACCTGTTGAGTTTCAGTTTGTAGATTGCACTTGTAGGTTGAGAGAGCAATTAGTGATAGTGATTACTCGTGATGGAAAGATTATTCCAGTCCCATCATGCTCCTCACTTAAAATTCTAATTCTTCATTCTACTCTATTGAGGCTACCGTGAGAGGAGAAATGATTTTTCTCCTTTTCAGTGATGGATTTCTCTGCGCTATATTGTTGAACGCTGATTCAGAATAATGAGGTGCTAAAAGGAAACTCTTGCTTTTTGACGGGCGGCAAAAAACATTTTTTAGGCAATCAGACTTCATTCAAACAGCTCTGACAAAAGAGAGAGAGGAAAACGGTGACAAAACGACAAAATTGAACCAGATGTGCATGCCGCATTACTAGATGCACTTTAGCAATACATAAAGGTATTTTAATGGGGGAATCCATCTGACAAAATGCAAGTCACAATGAACGTGACTAAGCCTTGTACTATAGGTGGCACTTTGAGTGTTCAGCGGTACGTCATAGACTACGGCTAGCGCTGTTTTTTGGGGGTATCCAGGACTGAATTACTGGCTTTTCTCAGGAAATAGTAAACGTATTTCTAATGTAATGAACACTGTAAACTGCAGCCAGGAGCAATAGATAATAAAGTGACTGTACATGTAATTTACTTACTCCAAAAAGTGGATTTAGAGTTACGAAAGTGTGTCCGGTTTTGGGACATCTACATTTTGTTTCCTCTCTTTGCAGATGATGTGGTTCTGTTTGATCCAATCAGACCGTGACCTTTAGCATGCAGAGGAATGAGAGTCAGTACCTCCAGGTCTTAGGCCATGGTTGTCTGCCTGAAAAACAGCGGGTTGCTCACTTTGAATTGGAGTGAGTCACTACCCCAAACGAGGGAGTTCAATTATCTCGGGTCTTGCTCACGAGTACATTACATACATTACATTACAGTCATTTAGCAGACGCTTTTATCCAAAGCGACTTACAGGAAGTGTATTCAACATAGGTATTCAAGAGAGGTCATAAGTGCATCTCCTTTCTTAAACAAGCATCTTAAAGCATAAACCAGAGCAAAAGTATAGTGCAGAAGCAAAATACTACGAAAACAATAATTGCAACAGACTAATACGAATATAATAAGTGCTACAAACTAATACGAATAGGATAAGTGCAGTAAACGAATACGAATTCAAGTCAAAAGGGGCCAGCGGAGGTGGTTTGGGCATCTGATCTGGATCCTCCTGGGCGCCTCGCTTCAGAGGTTTTCTGGGCACGTCCAACTGGTAAAAGGGCCAACTGGAAAACCCTGCTTAGCCTGCTGAACCTGGCCACAGGGGGGGAAAAAAGATAATGGAATGTACATTTACATTAAATGCCTCTAATCCAGAACGGCTGCGCTCGATGCAATGGCACAATCAGCTTAAACTGCTGGATCACCATCATAGATATGACGAAAAGAAAGATCAGAGCCTCTGTGTCTGGCAGCAGATTTGGCAATGGTAGGGAAGTGCATGGTCAAAAGGACAATTATGCATTCTGTATGACTTTGATCACTACATGGTGGATTGCTATTCTCATGGAGGAGGGGGTGACAGCCCTCTCGGTTTCCTGTCTGGACTGTCCGACTGTCCCTTTTAAGTGTGTCATTTATTATTACATTTGCTGTTGGAATTATTCAGTTTCTCTCTCTCTCTCTCTCTCTCTCTTAGGTTTCTTATTTTCATTCTGTTCATTGTAAACTTGTTCAAAACCCAAAACACCACTATTGTTACTAACTTACAGACTTAATATTACTGTTGTTTTACTTATATTTCGTTATATAAATCTTTAGTTTAAAGTCAAGCGATGTCCTCTCCTCTTTGTCCTTCCCTTGAGCCGGGCTTTGACATTATTTATCTGAATGGAGGGTCTGACGACGGAGGGCTTGGTACGCCGTACAGACTAAAGCCGATTTGTGATTCATGATATTGAGTTGTATGAATAAAATTGACTTGAATTGACATCGCGGGGTGATTCAAAAACTAGAAGCAAAATGTTCACTGGCATGATGGTCAATGGCAGCACTTAATATTCAGATGTGTTTTAAGATGTCGAGAGAAAAAGAGCCACCGCACTAAATGCAATGTTCCCTCTTTGCCGAGATCCCCCAGGCAACAGACCTTTAAGTGACCTGGCTATTTTATGCAGTGCATGACAAAAAAATAAATCTAATATTCTATATGAAGGAGCAGTACTGTTCTTGGCCATATGCGGTGGGTGATCTTTAAATTAATCTGGGATTTAAAGGCTACCAGTGCAGTGAAGCCAATAATGAGGTAATATGAGCCCAGCATGGGGTCTTTGGGCAAAGTCTCACTGCTGCATTTTAAATTTGGCTGTAGCGGCTTTACTCAGGCTTCATCCAGGTAGGGGGAAATCAAAAATAGTGTTCTTTATTTAATTCCAAACCTTAAATAAATGCCTTTTTGTACTGTAATGATTTTACTTTAGTTACTTCTATTAGATGTATTTAGATGTTGATGTGATACCTAACATTAGCAACCAAAACAATCTGATTTAAGCTGTAAGAAAATGGGCAGAGACAGAAAGTCTATAACAGTTGAGTTCTTGTAATAATTCATTTTTTGGTTATGACTTTATGCTGATAGTTAGATTTTGTGATAATCATTTTGTCATCTATTATTGGACAAACAAAGAGGAAGCCGGTAAAGGGCTGATCGAGATGCCAGCCCATTCATACTATAAACCTGGAGAAAAATAGGGAGGATTTAGAAACCAAAGCCTTTCAGAGAAAATGAAAATAGCAAAATTATAAGTACAGTTGACTTTTAGAATCGTAGGTCTTTTATCCACTGTACAGGAGCTGAAACTGGTGTGAAAATTTGTCATAAAATCTGGTGACATAAGGGAGAATTGGGACCTGTGTAGGAATGTTGAATTGCATTGACTCCACAGGCACTGACCTTACATCCATTGAATTCAGGGATTGGCAGGAGGCATCGGCTACCATGGCGATAGCTTTCCTGTAGAGAAGACAGCGTAAAAGTTATTTTGGGGTGTTGATGAATTCTAAATTAATTTCATGTTGGGATTGCATGCATTGGGTTTGACTCTTGTTGATCCAATGAGCCCAATTATGTGAATGTGTGGAGATGTTAGTCCCGATAGCAGCCATTTTATTGTCGTGTGAAAATGACCTGTTGTAACCTCTCGGATAATCAGAGCCTCATGAAACTTTACAAGAGCAAACTGACGGCATTCAGAGGATCGTTGGCTTTCCTTTGTATATGTAATGTAATGTAATGTAATGTATTGACAATAAAGGGGTTTCTGAGAAGTTTGCACAACTGCTAAACAATGCAAACAACGGCAACAGTGCTGACAGAATTAACAGAGTTTACCTGGGTTTAACCATAACATATAAAGATAAAGATAAAGAGGTTTTTATTGTCATTGTAGTGAACAACGGAATTCCGTTTGGCAGTTCTCAGCTAGCCAGCAGCAGTGTATAATAGTAATAATAATAATAACAACAATGTACAACATAAAAATATACAAAAGGAATATGAAGAACATTTAATGTTTACACTGGGCTCCCACTTGCCAACCATCCAATTTTTCAAGGAAACTACTGTTTGTCATTTCTTTTTCTCGGTTTCCTGCTGAGGTCCCAGTTCTCACTAATTTCACCAGATTTATGACAGATCTTCACACCACTTTCTGCTCCCGTACAGCTTGTAAAAGCCCCACGATTCTAAAGGTCTACTGGACTTAAAATGTAGCAATTATCATTTTAATCAGAAACATTTTCTATGGTGTTCATCAAGGTCTTTATTGAGTCTCAATAAGTCAAAAACGGTGAAATTAGCAACAAATCTGTGTGTCAACACAAAAATTCCTGCAACAACTTATGAGTCATAAGTGAGCATGGAAATGGACATCATATACTTCCAACCGATGTCTTACAAGGACATGATATTTAATTAAGCACAGGGTGATGTGAGGTTAGAGTACCAAAACAGTATTTTTGGAGGTGATATATGAACACAAGGAAGCAGATGAGAGTCCATGTGTCAGATTCTGCTCAATTAGCTGTGCAGACAATTTTAGAAAGCGTTCCAACACTAAACACAGCATCCACGGATCCAACCCAATTATTCTCTGAATTGACTCCGCCGCGCTCTTATTATATAAGTCTCATTTCCAGCCGGCTTGTAATCCACAGGAGGGAGCGTCAGCCTGGCAGCAACTTCTCTGTCTTTCTTAGTCAGCAAAGACTTTAGTTCTGTGTGTAAAAGGAACTTTAACCGGGTTTGATCTCCCCCCCACGTCCCACATGCCGAAGTCGTTAAGTAGAAATACTAGTTAACATTCATGTGCTCGGGTCGGAGCACTCTGGTTTCTTCTGGGTTGAGTGGCAGTCTCGCAGGATGCTGTAAAGGAAAAGATGAGGAGAGGTATGGAGAAAGTCAGAGAGGGGAGGAATGAAAGAGGAGTTAAAGAACAAACAAGTACTTCAAGAAAATGCATAGGAGGGAGGTTGTCAGAGGAAGGGAAGGAATTAAAGAGATTAGGGGAAGCTAAAGCCTACATGTATGAATAAGAGAGAGGAAGAACACGCAAGAGGGTGAGCAGCATGGGGGAAAGTCATCCATGAAAAGAGATGGTAAAGAAAAGATGAGGCTGAAAATGAGGAATCCGAAACATTTGAAAATCAAAATATTTGAGACAAAGAAACATCAAAAGGGGAAAATATATGAGTGAGAAGGGAATGAAAGTAAAGGAAAGAAGGCAGGAGGAGGAGGGAAAAGGGGAAACAAAAGGAGGGGAGGGTGAGTGGTGGGAGGAGGGAGGAGGAGAAGATGTGAGAGGGAGAACAGAAGGTGGAGATGTTAGATGAGGCCATGAAAGAGGAACTAAAACAACGTGGGGAAGGACAATGCAAAGTGTGCAAGAGAGAAAAACAGGAAGCAAAGTGGGATGAGGATGATATGAAAGGAGGTTTGGTAAGGAGACAAGTGAAGAGGATGAGTAAGGTCAGACGGGTCCTCTTCTGGATGGAAAGGAGACAATAAAAAGGAGGCGATGGTTGCAGAGCAGATGAGAAGCTGTGAGGAAACCCTGCAGGAGAGAGGAGGTGGAGAGGGAGGGGAAGGGGAATTGAATGAGGAAATGAAGAACAGAGGAGGAGAGCAGCTTTATCTGGGCCAAGCAGACAAAGAGTATTGAAGGAGAGGAGCACATTGGAGAGCGGTGAAGATGAGGAAATGAGAGAGAAAGTCCAGTCAGTCTCCTGATCAGCAGATCCACCAGGGATTAGCCTGGACCCTCCAAAAAAAACCTCCCATGACCAAAGTGCTTCCCAAAGGCTTTGTTAAAGACATAAGCTCTGACTGAGACACCGGCCCAGTCTCCAGGAAGGAAGAATGTTTCTGCAAACCTCAGATACGTTTAATGTGGACGAACTGGTGACGAAGTTCATCGGCAGAAAGTTATGAAAATGAAAGGCAGAAATCTGGTATCCGTGGCAGCAGCAAAACATATCTAAAAATCAATATAGTAGTATTTTATATCATTTCTTAAAACCCATTTTACAGACTGGCTTTTATGTGATGTCGTCGCTTTAATTGCTTAATTTTATTATTGTTTTTACTAAATTATTTTACTATATTATTATACATGTGTTTTATTTATTACATTTGTTAGTTCATTTCTTTTTACCGTGATAAATATTGTACGTTTCTACGTTTCTGGGTTTGGGCGTCATAGTTGAGCTTTCTGCTGTTTTATTCACTTTGCTTTTTATGCTTTGTCTTTCAAAGCACTCTGTAAACTCTAGTTTTAAAAGGTGCTATATAAATAAAGTTATTATTATTATTAATATCAGTTCAACTGTACACTATAAGTAGAATATTTTCTGACGGGGAACTGAACTGAAAGTGAAACTGATCTATAGGGTTTTGATTCTTGTGTCTTTGAAGAGAGCAAAGATTAGTTTCACTTTCAGTTCAGTCTCCCAAATGAAAATATTCTAAATCAACTTAAACTGATTTTTTTACGTGTCTAAAATACGTCTACAGCAGTACCTTGCTTTGCCCTGGTTCTGGTACTCCTGTCTGGTTCTCCAAAAGTGACAAGATCAGATTATAATTAGAAGGAAAAAAAGATACATTTGGGGGTTTTCTTTCACAAGCCGAGCGCCATACACTGCCATTATCTTCGTCTTTCCACTGTCGGAGATAAGTCTCTTGGTTAGCCGCTTTGTGGAGAACAATCATCATGAATATCTGGGTTGTTCCAGTTCTTCATATAAGGCTTCAAATCAAACCTGCTACTGAAGAATTTAGAATCTCAAGAAGAAACCGGTGTCTAAAAAAATGTATTCACAGGAAACAGTCAGAGGAGCAAATGGCAAAATCAGCTTGAGCGGTTGGGGGGGGCACGTCATTTGTGAGGGGGGCACAAGGCCAAACCGCAGGGGGCACGGCGGTCATGGCCCCCGGGAAGCCCTGCCCTGGTTGGTTGGTGGATTTTTTTAATATAAAGAGAGAAAACAGGGATATATTTGGAAAATCCTCCATTTTATGACGCAATGTGTTTTTGTTTCCGAGCCTTCGTCACTTCTGTGTTTAATCTGTTTTTTAATGAAGGCAACAGAACTAATGTCTGATACCTCATTAATGTCTTTTTTCACACCTTCCCTCTACCTGTTTCTTTCTACCTCTTTCATGGCTGGACAAGAAGATTTGCCAGGTTGCCGTCGGCAACCAATTGGAGAAAATTGCAACCAGTTCTTTGGTACCATCAGTGGCAACTACTATTTAAACAATAAAACATCGGGACAGAAAAACAGAAAAACAGCAGAAAGGGCACCCTAAAATAAATACAATTTTGACTGAAACCAGACCAATGCAGTCTCTAGAGGTGGGCTGAAAACCAAAATTTGAAAGGAAGAGAACGGAAGAACAAATTTGATTGCTGGATTTGTTTTTAGGGATCTGTGAGTGTCTGCTGCTTTACTGTTATTTAAATATACCAGCAGTTGATGGTGGACACGTTCACTAAAAGACAAAGAGATTCAACGACAAAGAATGTTAATCGGTTTGTGTAATAAAGCTTTTATGTCACATTTTCATCATTGAGCGGATGCATAACTGCATACTATCTTATTTACTCAAAAAACAAAAATGGCAACCATATTTTCAGTTTCTGTAACTAAAAGCTGATGCCTGGTTACCAGCCTGGCAACCACTTTCCTCAAAATTAGAGTTGAGCTCTTCATCTGTCGGTTGGTTTATTTTTCTCTTAATATCTCTCATATAGTGCTTCTTCTTCTTCTTGTCTGTCCCTTATCTCTGTTATTTATCATGAAGCGCTCTCTTACATTGTTTTCGATTTGTTCTCTTCCCTCTCTAATACAAATGAAAAACCCTTCAATGTCCTATCCCCTCTCCTCCACCTCCTCCACACATCGGCAGTAAATGGACTGTGTTTCTATGCTGCCGTTTCTACTTTACCGGACAAAGCACTTTACAATTCGCCTCTCAATCACGCACACACATTCACACACAGAGCGACGGTGGCCATGCAAGTCGGCCAAGGACATGCGGGCAGGGTGAGCCGGGGATCGAACCGCCGACCTTGTGATGAAAGGACGACCCGCTCTAACTCGTGAGCACAAAAGGATCCAGCCTTTTTGAATACATCCCTTCATTTTGGGTTTTTTCTGTCTGCTGTCATCCCTCCATCATCAGCTTTGTTCCCTCTCTCTTCCTCACTGGACTTCAATTATTCAGCAAGGGATCAGGTGGCCTACTTACCCCTGATTGACACACACACACACACACACACACACACACACACACACACACACACACACACACACACACACACACACACACTAGAGGACACATGTGTATGCACAAGCATGGGTTCAAAAACAGGTGAAGATGCACACACTATATAACACACATGGGTTTCACATACACACATCAGTGCATGCACTTAAACAAACACAAAGCATTTACATTCAAACACACATTGAGTACAAACACAAATGTGAAATATATTCATAGATGAAAGCATTGCAAGCCACGCAAATGTAGACAAAGTGCATGGCACACACATATGCATGTATGGATGGAATGGTAAGTGGACTTGTACTTGTAAAAGCTCTTTTCTATGAGCCGCTCTGCCTCCATGTACGGTAGCAACAAATATGTCCTGTATAAGGACAGCCACATATGTCACTATATTAGTTCATATTTAGTTGAGGGTGAAGCATACATGCACATACACACAATAAAGTTAATAAATGGGGCGATGGAAACAACAGCTTTAGTCTTTTCTTTGCAAAAAAAAACCGTCTGGTATCGATCTCATCTGTTGTCGCCTCTTGAAGTTGCATCAACACCATCTCTGTACACACTGTGTGTAGTGAGTTGGGGAGGGATTTCGGATAACGTCCGGTGATGCATTGATCCGATGAAGCGTTCGGTTCAATCTGATTGAACTTTGACACACAGAATCTGGTGGCGAGCCAAAGTCAGACCATCTGCTCAGAGAGGACGAGACTGAACTTTCACCCAGAAAACTATTTGCTGCTTCCATTATTTCGACGTTTGCGATGATATAAACAATCACCAGAGACTGGGAGAGGCTGCTTGTGTGCAACGTTTCATTACACAATAGTTCACATGATATCTTACCAAAAGATATTCCTCATTTCTTGTGCGTTCTGCTACGAAAGTACAGCAACGTGTTACGTTTTCCTTTCGTAATGTGCCCAGTCTTTTAAAAAAAAGAAAAAATCTATCTTCTCAGGCATTTACTTGGTAAAGTTGGAGGAAAATATTGTGCTTTGGGTTACTATAACTACAGAACTTAAGTATGAAAAGATTTCTGGTTTCACACAGGACACTGACAGCGGTCTCCTGGGTGAAAGTCCTGTGTTTTTGGACTCACAAATCCACCACAAACTCCTCTCCATGCAGAATAGAATATTGTAGCTCTTTACATTTTTGGTTCACGATAATGTGGATTACATACAAATAGTTTTTTTGGGAGACATATCATTTACACAGCATAACGTTCTATAGCTATGAACAGTGCAAGAAAAAAAGCCAGTTGTCTGCAGTGGGTTCACAGGAAATCATGGATGGAAATGTCAAGTAAAGTGTTTGGTAAAAAGCTATGATGTTGCATGTTGCTGGCTGCATGCACGCTCCCACAATTAATGCTTACAGCCAGTTATTTCCTGTCACAAACCCTTTTTTGTGACAATGGTACAAATTTGTCCAGGTTAAAAAATGTGACGTTTCCTATGATACAACTGATATGTCCGAAACAGATATGTCCAGAACTCACAAGTCCAGAACTGACTCCAGAGAGGTTCCTGAATACCGACATGTTGGTACTGATTCAATACAACATAAACAACACTTTAACAGTTTCCTGGTAGGTAAAAACTGAAAGGACAAATGGGTCTACTGTTGTTTTTAGGGACTGACCCTTTACATGAGACCGCCAACGTCTGTGTACTAATAAAGCATGTTGTCCCGCCTCAACAGAGCTTTTTCACAGCAGACATGTTGATGTTTCACAACAGGAAAAGCACAAGTTTGATGAACGTTAAAAACAACTGCATTCTATGTAGGTTAGCTTACAAGATCAGGACCCTGGAATTGAAGCAGCTAAATGGAATTCAGCCATCATTTAACATCTTTTCTAAATATCATTTCTCAAGGTTATAGCCAGAACTTTTGAAATACAGATATTATTGTTGTCACTTAATGTGCTGTTTGTAATGTAACACTATGTTATGTACAAACGGTGTAGTTTTCTGTAGTGTTCCGTATTAAAAAGTGTAGGAATTCTCAAAAAGAAAGAGTCTTTCATTCTGCTGACGACACTTGCAGCTATAACAGTTGTTGTGTGTTGTTGTGTGTGTGTGTGTGTGTGTGTGTGTGTGTGTGTGTGTGTGTGTGTGTGTGTGTGTGTGTGTGTGTGTGTGTGTGTGTGTGCACCCACGCTTTCACTCCAGCCGAGCAGAATGGCATCTCATCTGAAGGACATGGTATTTTTGACAGGTGATAATGGAACTGAATGTGTGGCTGATAACTCTCTGTCTCTGTCTGATCTACTGGATATCTGTCTGGGTGTCCATTCACACTTAAATATTCATTATTATATAAGATAAAAACAAGACGAATGCAATAACAGTGAAGAGTCTGGATGGTTCTGAAGCCGTGCATTTTGTGTTTCATGTCCACCATTGAGTGGCCAGAGCATCAATGTATGAAATAATGACCATATTATCTTTTTGCTGACGGTGCCGTTGGCTGCGTTGCTCTTCTTTTATGTTCACCTTTGCATTGAAGATTTTGTAATTACATTTTTATCTGTGGAGTGGCACCCTTCATCCATCATTCAACACCAAAGCTTGTTTGTTTACAGACTCAATCTGTGTGTGCATCAGACTCTTGGCATTCATGAATAATAATAAATAAATAGGAGTCAGATGATCACACTGACTTTAAAGGGCCAGTGTGTATAGAGTATAATCACCTGAAACTAACAATCGTTGTGTTTTCGTTAGCGTAGAATGATCAGTTTATATGTGCATGCTACAGGCTTGGAACTCGGGAGAAGTTTCACTTGGATGCAATCTGTAACCTCACCACTAGATGGCGCCATATCCCAAACACCTGCCCTTTAAATAAGCTGTGAGTCAGCTAAACTCGCTTGAGAGAGTAAAATGGTCTCAACGGTAGATACCATGGGTGTATACAGAGACCTGGATACAGCTTTGGAGGCGGCGCCCCGTTCATTTCTATAAAAGTTGCTCAGCGGTGCATGAAACACAAAAAGTTTGACTTCCAGGTATAAAATGAAGATGAAAATACCCGGATCTTCCACATTATGGGACTCGCTGAGCATGAGCACTAACGTTTCCTTTAGCCTTCGGTTCTCATTCACATGAACGAAAGAGGGAAAATAACTCAGCTATTAGTGCATTCTATCACTTTTAGGACCTAATGATTTGGTAAATACCATCATCTGCTCCCAGACTGGATTCCTGGCTTAACTTTGACCTTCTGTACTTGCCGTAGTACAAAGCAGAGAGTTTTGTGCAATGATATATTAAAACCAACATTAATATGCAGTCCCTTTTAGCTTAAAGTCAAAATACAGTGATTAAGATAAACTGGTTAAACTGTTTGCTTATTAGCAATCGTATTGCCATCTGTGGTGTGATTGTGTGTTGTGTCTTATTTCACATGATACTGTATGACTGTGTCATATTTAACGCTGCTTGGTTACACATTTTATGTTTTAGTCAGGGGTCCACCTCCGTTTCTGCCGAGTAAAGCCAATGCTGAAGTGTCTTTAAAGCTGCATTCTCTCTGCTGTCCACCAGGGGGCGACTCCTCTGGTTGTATAGAAGTCTATGAGAAAATGACTCTACTTCTCTCTTGATTTATTCCCTCAGTAAACATTGTAAACATGAGTTTATGGTCTCAATCTCTAGTTTCAAGTCTTCTTCAATACAGCATGATGTTCATTTAGTAAATGATGCTCCATTTAGAGTCAAACAGACCATAAAGCAGGGGATGCTTTAGGGCGGGGCTACACACTGATTGACAGGTCCACACCAGAGGCGTATACGGCGTCTCTACGTCACTCCTCCTCAGTCCATATATGGTCACTTGTGTTCATTGGTTGTGGAAAGAAATACATGACGATGGGCGTAATCCAAACGTCAGTCCACAAACAAACTTCTTATATTCAGTCTATGGTTTTTAGTACATTATGTGCTCTTTTCTCGCTGTTGTACATTTAAATAATAAGTCTGCATCATTGTTCCCCGTAGAGTCTCGCCCTCCCGCTCTCTCCTCTCTTCTGACTGTAGTTTTGCAGTAATCCTCCATCACCTCTGGTCTGCTGCTTCAGCCAAAGGTCCGCCTGTACAACAATGGATCCCCGGTGTTTTATGGGAATGCTTAGGGGCGAGGCGCGCCGTAAATTCTGCCGCGGTGGAACTCTGGCTGGCAGAAACCCTGTCTCTGACACCCAGTTTAATGGTCCACCGGGCGCATCAACCCGCGCTGATCGATCCCAGTCCTTCTTTCTCTGCTCCTTCTCCATCCTTCTTTAACCTCTGTCACTCATAAGTCATGCTGGGCTTTATGTCTTAAAGGCCCAACGGTGAAACAACCAACTGCCCTTTTCTGCAGGTGCTGAGATTTCTCTTTCTCTCAGGCTGTATAACTCTTCCTCATCTCTCCCCCGACCTCCATAGCTCTGCTTCCTCCGCTTCGCATTCAGAAAAAAAGAGGATCTAATCGTTTAAATCGCCCAGTGAAGTCTTGAGTTCGACTGAAAAGTTGCACTTTCTTGGCACTGCCTGTGCACACGGTTGCCAATCCTCCATCCTGCCTCCGTCTGTCTCTCCTTCCACCCTCGGTCTATTCCCTCCTCACGGATTCTTTCCAACCCGTCTCCATCACCCCTTTTCTTCTGCCAGTGTCTCTCCATCTTTGTCCCTCTCCCCCTCCAATTCCAGCAATAGGGTGAGAACATTCCAGCCAAAGCAGAGGCGACAGAGGCCTTGTGTTGGAAAAGGCCACTTCAACATAGAGAGCATTGTTGAAGGTTCCAGAAGCACTTCAGCCTGCTGGAATACAGACGGCAGTACAAACCAAGTGGGCAAAAACAGGATTGTGATTAATGCAGTGATGAGGTTTCTGTGCAGAGGCTGGAAGGAGAAGATGAAGGCGTTTTGTTTTCCTGCTTTCTCTCATATTACCATATGGTTTGCCACATTGGCATTCCTCGTTTTCACCCAAAACACTTTACTTGTTTACTTGAGAAAAAGCTGAATGAGAAGATTTTTTTGGGCAATTAAAAGCAGTTACAGCTGGTGAAGATTTGTTTTTCTCAATGAAAATTCTAGTGCAAATAACAAAAAATACAACCTCATGCACTAAAAATGTATTCACAAATTTAATTATGAGGATAGAAAGATTAAATTGTCTTGTCCACTAAAACAAATCTATCATTCATGTATTCAATGTGCTGCTGTGGACGGGGAGGTATTTTAGTAATCTAAAGGAAAGGCCCGCAATAAAAAAATCAATATCAGTTTAAGTGCATTCTATATTTAGAATATTTTCACCAGTTTACAAGACAGCTTTATAGTTTATGTCTCTGACAGGGAAAAATAAAACCGATATGCTGCCTTCAAAGCCACAAGACTCCATTGAAAATAACAGTACTTTAACCTTGCAGAACACAGGAGATGCTGTTCCGTCACCTTCAGCATCCGTTAGTTTGTTTGTGCTATTTTGTGACTCTGCAAGGTTAAATTATGAATTTTTCAAAAAGAGTCTGGTGGCGTTGAAGTGATGCAGAGGTGTACTCTGGGAACCTGTGACATCACTAACGGGTGTGGTAACAGGTGTAAAAAAGCTTTGACAACTAAGTTTTTTTGATTTCTTTTTAGATGTAGCAGAATGTAGAAACTGCAGTCTAAGTGACATATATTTTGTTTTATGATTTATGTTTATGATTTTAAACGTAAATAAACTGCTTTTATGACATGTTAAAATGGCCTGTTATTACAAAGATTTGATGGTGATTGAGTCTTTGTGACAAAACAATTCATGCATTTTGAAAGATGTGCTCATTGAATTGATTTTGTGTCAAAGAAATGAAACGTGGACCGCCGTTTAGTCCACAGTGAATACAGCGAACACCTGGTGACACCATTAGCTTTATTGGGTCAAACGCTTGGAGAGACACCGACATTGTGCAAAATGCAGGTTGGCGTGCATGTGTGTGCGTGCATGTGCATGTGTGTGTGTGTGTGTGTGTGTGTGTGTGTGGGTGCTGTTTGTTTTGGGATTAACGATTATCCACATAAATTACAGACATCTGTTCTGAGGTGTCATTGTTTAAGTATGCAGCATCATGCTTCTCTGAAAAGTGTTTATGTGTGTGTCTGGAGTCGGGGGGGCATAATGACCTCATTTCCTGCAGATATATATGCAGCCCCACCGCCGCCACATAAACTACAGCCTGCCACCCTTGAAACACAGACACAAATGCACACAAACACAACAAACACCGTTAGCTACCATAGAAATACACACATGTCCTCCACCATAAACACCTGTGTATACTGTTTGCATTAAAACAGTTGCAAGTTATATCAGAGCCAACACATCCACCTAGTCTTCCCTGCTCCGTCAGTACACCGGGTGATGAAATCGACCGAGGAGACAGGTTGATAGAAGTCTTCTTGGTTTCAGCGGCTCTTAAAAATTAACTAGACGTTAATGGAAGAGCTTGAATCCATCTGTCTCCATTTTCTCCTCCTTTGCTCCCTCTATAGTCCTCTTCACTGACGATGATTCATAGTGTTTACAAGGCTCTGTATTATTCTTACATGTGTCAAAAGTTAATGTTTGCATGAAGCTGCTTTTTAGCTCACTAATACAACATTATTTATGTCACATGTGCAGTGATCTATGGCTCAATCAACCCAACACTGGCTCCTACAAATGATGTTTAAATACCACTTATTTGTGTTGCCAGATTGTGTTTTTAAAGGAAACATAATTAGTGCCTGGAATTGTTTCACAGTGAAGAGCTGTGCAAAAACACTTTGTCAAGTGTTAAGTACTTGACAAATTAAAAGCATTTTCTCTCATTTAATTAAGAACTTTAGAGTGAAATGAACATTAACAGCTTCATGTTAATCAATTCAGAAAAAATAATTAAATGTTTCCTGCTTACACTTACATACATGAAGACAAATACAGTTATCAGATTATGATAATAGTTTGAAAAGAGTTTGATACAATTTTCTGAAACATTTGAGTCAATATTTGCTTGTTATCAATAATTTGGACGATGTTATTCTGTATCACGATTTCTTGATGAATTGTTTCATTACGATTTTATTCCATTGAGAGAAGATGACATTTCTGATTGAATTATTTCACAGCTCTACTTTTGACTGTTTGGAGAGTTAAATGTACGGTCGCTGTGATATACTCGGCCCACTCACATATTTCTGCAGAAATTCTGTCCTGTAGTCCCAAAAAGTGAGAAAACTATGATGTATCCTGGGACGCCAGTGTACGCTACAGTGTGTGCATTTTTATTTTACTGAAGGGGGCATGTTGAAGCTAGAACACTGTGTTAAGTTGCATTGGAAGTTTAGTGAAAATGTGTGGCTTTGGTTAAATGTTAATAAAGTAAAGAAGTGATGTTTTTCTGTGTCGGGAAAGTCACTGCAGACTTTTTGTGTCAAACAGAGTTCTGTGAATGTGTCTCAACAAAACCTGAACAGAGTTTAATAATGCTGCAGTTGCTGTGAGCGGATGTTGTGGGGAAAACAAATTAAATACATAAATCAGTGAACGATTTTTATATATTATCAGTGTTATTTTGCTTATTTGGCAGGGAAGTTCTTGATAACCCGTAATATTTCAACCCATGTTTTAAATATCTATGGGACTAATGGGGAAAATACTTTTTTTAACTGGTTCAGTATTTATCTATATCCTTTTGCCCATTTCACTGCATCTTTCGTTTTGTTTCTGAGCCCACAGAGGTTTGATTCATTCAACAGCCACCGATAAATATTTAGCTAAAATGCAGTTAACATTCATGACTGTAATGCATCTCAATCGTTGTACCTTATTCCTCTGTTAAACTTTATGTTAATCTACTTTTCTCAGATATGTTTCATCATCCATCCATCCATCCATCCATCCCTTAACCTCCTTCTCACTCTCTGCCCTTTTCCTTTTTATAACCTCTTTCTCTCTTGTGTCACGCAGCATGTCATTAAATGTAATTAAATCTTGCGGCGGGTCTGGTGTTCAGAGGTCCAGGCAAGAGGTGAGAATGCTGCTCAAAAGCACTTACATTCACCAGAAGGGTTCTCAAGGAAACGCTTCAGCCACTAGAGGTGGTCACCTCTAGTGGCTGAAGCGTTTCTACTGAAGTATGATGTCAATTAGATCAGTTAACATGTGACGGGAGCATCAGAGGCAAAAGTTTGTTTTTCTTTACTTTAAGTTACCAAATTAACTGGTTATAAAAAAGTCAAAATTTTTAAGTGATGCCTCTGTTTGACCTTCATAAGCAAAGAAAACCACCAGCGAGAAGATTATATATATTTCAATATAGTTTTTGGTTAATGCCTGTTATCAGGTCAGAATCCGAGCGAAATAAGCAAAACCAATAAGGACACGGAGAAGCTCCTTCACTTCAGAAACCGTGGACAGACCCAGATCCAGCAGAGACCAGTCCAACGTGGACAGACCCAGATCCAGCAGAGACCAGTCCAACGTGGACAGACCCAGATCCAGCAGAGACCAGTCCACGTGGACAGACCAGATCCAGCCAACGTGGACAGACCCAGATCCAGCAGAGACCAGTCCAACGTGGACAGACCCAGATCCAGCAGAGACCAGTCCAATGTGGACAGACCCAGATCCGACCTCAGTGGGAGGTCGAAGGCTGGACGCCAACACCGACACCAAACTGCTTGAGGCCGAGGCCGCTTTGCTGGAGGGAAGGACGGCACATAGAACCAGAACCAGGACTGAGCGGGGCAGACTGTCAGACCCTGCTGCAGTAAAAGGAGAGGTTTTCTAAAGAGAGTCTGGTGCTCGGAGACAATACCACCTTTGTCCACAGGGGCCGCCAAAATCAACACAAAATAAAGTTCTTCGTAGCGGTTTTAAATAAAAACATAAAACTCCAAGCAGTGACAAAAACAAACAGTTGTTCACAATCTTCACTCAGTTCTTCATGAAAAGAATATAGTTTTTCAGTTTAGTAAAGCCAGGTGTTATCTCCTGCCGCCACACGGGGCTGCGAAGTTCAATTCGAAGAAAACTAAGATTTTAACAGCTAAGAATAAACAACTTCGTATGGATCTGTTTGCAGAGTGGAGGCTGGCTCAGCATGCTTCAGAACAGCAGCAGGAGCCGTTCTGGTTGCATCACCTCGTTCCCTGGGTTACATAATTTATTCACAAGAAGTGGAGCTGTACATTTCTAAATAGAGCTGCTGCTCGTTTGTGTGTGTCCTTAGAGCCGGACATTACAACTGTACTGTGTGACTGTACATTAAGTAACAGACCAGTATAAAAGCTTTTCTTTATTCCATTAAAGACATAAAGTCCATGCTGCATTATGCATCATTCTGAATGGGTTATTGCCCTCGCTGCTTCATTTAGCGTCCTTGACACTTACATTACCTTCACTGCTCGTAATTCCTCTGCAGAAGAGTGACATTCAAAGTTATGATGGTGATGATTCAATGCGTCCTCACGTTACGGTCGTTTCAAAACAGCCAAGAAAAAAAAACAGAGGGACTAACTAAGAAAATCAGACATGTTAAATAACATGTAAAACATGACATGATGTAAGCATGTTTTAGAGTTTAGCTAGTGTGTTTTTAGTCTAAATATCTTCATACGGGTAGTTACTGAGTTGTGGTGACGGACTGCTCTGTCATTAACTGCTTCATGATGAATCTCACTGATCTCAGCTCCTGATGACAACAAATCACTTCAAACAAATAAACAAGACGATAAAATGTTGATGAAAGATTATAGAAAAAGCCACTAAAAACAGTTTTTAAGGGGAGAAACTATAAATACATCGCCATGAAACTCCCACAGTTGATAATAATATTTTTTTTATCACAAAGTTTTTGAAATTTTAATTTTAAATATGCAAATTAGGCATAAAGTAGCAAAAAAGAAACTTCCTAATGTGGATGTTGGATATTTTCTTTTCACTAGACAGAAATAAAAACGTGTTTTTGAAGAGAAAAATAGCACAAAATTAGAAAATTGACCAGTGCATGAAAACGATATTGCCTGAAGGATGTTGCCGTGACTCATTAAAACATAATTAGAGAAACAACTTGGGAGTGAGATGTTTGCTGTCATTAAATCATAGCACACTCTCTCCATGTCCTAAAGCTTGTGAACATCTCACTGAATGGAGAACGTCAAAATATCAGCCGTGGCAACCGGGCGTCGCTAACATTAAACCCAGACCATCCAATTATCCAATTAAGAGTGTGCCTCCATATAATAAGAGCCTGTGAGGCTGTTTATTCAAACTGTTGATGGAAAACAATATCTAGTTAGTGTCAAATTTCAGAAAACTAAAGTGTGCAAGAAGAAGGTGTTGTCACAAAATGTTAACAAACACAGAACTTTCATTATGCTTTATAACAATAATCATAATGTAGTGGCCACAGAATGGTGTCATATCGGCTCAATCTGGTGCTACACATTTAATTAAAGTGTTCTGCAAAACACAAACATATAACTTTACATATCCAATTGCTACACAGTCTTTTCTGTTTCCATCTTGTACACATAGATTCTCATTATCTCTCTTTTTCACCAAAGACAGTTTTATAATACCATAAAATAATATCTATATTATTATAAAGCATTTTATAATGATTTATAAGGTTGAGTATCATAATACTTTATAATTGCTGGCTACTCACATATTTATTTTTTTGCATGGATCATAGTGTATTATAATTTCCACTGTAATCCATCACAATAACTTTAATAATGCATTAACCTAAAACCAAGTAAAAGTAGAAGAACTTTACTTTGCTGATGACAGCACTCTCTATATTAGATATTTTACAAATCTGTGTTTTTCATATCTGCACAAATCAGACAGCATATGCACCGATACCACATACATCTCTTATTTTGATATCAGCTGATGAAATGGGCCGGCCAATAAATCAGGTATTAGATAATGCCTCATTTGCATATTCGAAACGTAGCTGTCTTAATGTTAGTTATCAGCTGTGGATGTTTCATTGTGATATCTATTAGTTTTTTCCCCCATATTCACTGAAGTACTCATTGTTTGCTTGAAGCAAAATGAAAATAAATATGTTATGTTTTTTGTTTGTTGTTTTTTACTTTACTTAAAGTAAAAAAATTATTAGAGTAGTTTATGATGATATTAGAATGCATTATAACAGTGATTAGAATGTATTATAAAATAAATTATTACTACTATGTGAACTTTGATCTTTACAAGAAACAGAAAAAAATGTCTCTGAGAGACCAGCAATTATTAAGTATTATGATACTTGAGCTTATTATTAGTTATTATAAGATGCTTTAAAATGTGTCATGATAAATGTTATAAAGCATTATGAAATTATTGTTTGTCACTATAATTATATAGTGCTATTAGGATATAAATAAAGTTATCATGTGTGGAAAACTTCCATAACAGTCTCTGATATCTCTGTCTGGAAAATCAAACATTATTTTCGCTTGCTCTGAATTCCTAAGATTCATGTAACTCATTTAACATCAAAGCACACAGAAAATGACCCGGTGATGAGGCGTTCAGTGGAGTCACTTCAAATATTACAGTAGTAATAATTAAACCCTCTCTAAAGCAAACAGCGTGAAAGTAGGTTTTCAGATGCTGAGAGATTCTGCTGGACTGTGATGAAAACAACACTGTGATGTAACTCCTGGAATCTGTGTGTGATGCAGCTGGTAACTGGGTTTTTCTGCATTAATGTTTTTGTGTTTCAGTTTTTATTAATAAACTACAAATATCCATCCAAAAGGATTACCAAGGCTGTCGAAATACCGAGGCGATGAGAACCTTCGTTTTCTCTACCGTTGCTTTACAACCCTGTACATGATTGTTCCAAAATGACTCAGGAGGGTTTTAAAATCTGCCCCTTGTGGTTATGGTCTGGATTTAGGAAACTTAAACTTCCTGGTTAAGGTTAAATTGTTGTAAGGGGTTACAAAAAGAAACGACTTGTTTGAAGTTGGAATGAAACGGTTGTTGTAGAGTCTTAAGACCTACGACCATTGGGCAAATCAATCCGCTGACATATGAAAATGCTACGTGACATATAAGAGGAGGGCTGATGTTGGTTGCAGAGGTAAACACACACTTTCTATTAGCTTCATGTACAGCGACAAACTGTCTGTTTTTTTTTCGTATCGCTCGGCACTAAATGAATGCCAACGGAACGTCAATAAAGATCCTTATTCATGGTAGACAGCGACAAATTATCTGTTTTTTTCGTATCGCTCGGCACTAAATGAATGCCAACGGAACGTCAATAAAGATCCTTATTCATGGTAGACACATGAATTAAATGCATCCATGTGACTAAGCAACAGTCAGAGACAATGATGTACTTTATAATATACAAAAAGATGTCTATGTGAAGGTGGGAGGGGAGGTTGGAGGTTAACTGTTGGTTTTGTTGCCTAAAAATAACTGTTGGTGGGTCATTTAAGCCCAACTATGATGTTTGGCATGAACCTAACTTTCATTTCTAAAATAACGTCCTCATAAAATGTCAAATCTAAATGTAATTTAGACCCTTGATCTCAGTTAAAATGAGTTATTCAAAAGGTTCCTGGTCCCTTAGGAAAGAGAAAAGGGCTTACTTCCTCTACTGGCAGCGGACATGAACGGTAAGCTTACGGATTCATCCAATAAGAACATCATTTCGAGGACACTCTGTTTTTCCTGGTGAGGACCGTCTCAACACCACGCTTAAGGATGTGCTTTGCCTCGGCAGACACCTGTTAGCCGACATGTTCTGGACCAGAAGTGCTGTCTTCAGTATGTCTGGAGAACGTTTGCACCTCTGGTTCAGCTCGGAGAGAGTCAGCCACCCTGCAGCATCCAAACACATCATTAGTGGAGTTCATGGCCTTTTGTTTTTTTCAGGCGGGGGGGAGTGTGTCTGCGGTGAAGCCAGGGCTCGTCTCAACTCCAGCTTATGCAATAAATTCAGTCAAAGTTCAGCTCAGCTCTTTTTTTTTTTTTTTTTTTTAATCGGCTGCAGTTTGCATTCCCCCGTGGAAAATAAAAAAGCAGCTAATATTTTAGACCGGGATAGTCAACAATTAAATGACAAAAACTTTAAAATATGATTACATAGTGGCTTCAACACGAGTCCCCTCTGAGCATTTCCATCATGTGCACCTTGAACAAATCTAGTAAAGTGGGTTTATCTCAAGAAATACTCCACCCAAACTGTCTTTTTGTCAGACTCGCTCCTCCCAATCCATATCAGTGCAGAGCAGTCTTTACTTTTAGCTAATGCAACTCATCCAGAACACTACACCCCATCTGTCTTCCATCTCCTTGAATTCTCCAGCGTCTTCCCTCCCCCCTCCCGAGTCCGTCCGCTGGCTGCTCGTATCGAACTCTGCTGCTGATGTACGAGGCTGCTAATGGAGCAGCACCCCGGGGCCTCCAGGCATTAGTCCGGCCCCATGCCGGGGCCGTGCTCTGAATTCAAACACCGCTGGCCGCTTGACTCACTCTTTCCAACAGCAGCCTGGTTATCGTCGGGTTGTAGCCACATCCACAGTCTTCCTCCTACGTATTATTAATGAGGTGGAACTGTGGCTGGGCGATGGGGGTTAAACATCGGGTTAAACATATTTCACGTCTTTGTGTGCAAGACGGATGAGCAAGAATAATGAAATAACAGCAGCACTGTTATTCAAAAGTCCCACGCAGCTAAGAACCGTCGACTCAACGCAGCAGCAACGTCCAGTTTATTAATAATTTAAAGCATCTGCACATGACTCCATCTTCTCCCGCTGTTTGTGCTCCCTGATAACTAGATACAGCCGACAAGCTAAGTTAGCCTGTTAGCTACGCAGCAGACAGCGACAGACTAAACAGAGTAGACTCCGTGCGGTCGACTCCCGTGGCTCCACTTCCTTCAGCCAGAGATAAGAAGGTGGCAACAAACACAAACCTTTCAGTCTGTATGTGAATGTGAACCAGAGCGGCGAGCTACCTGGAGTCACAGCACAACGGTACATGTTGGGTCTGGATGATGTGGACCAAAGGTCTCTATATTTTCAGGCTGAATGATGATACACAATATATATCAGAATGTTCTACAAAGCGGGCTAAATATAGTAAGTCAAAGTCACGTTTCATTTTATTAAAACAGATATAATATAACATGGTGAAGCCACATTTGAGACAAATATATCACGACTGATTTTATTCAATAATTCAACATTCTAATGTTTTTTTTGTTCTATTTTACTCATCTGTACCGCTATTTGTAATAAACGTTGTTAAACAGTTTGCATCCTGTGACAACTATAAACATGTCTAAAGCCTAAACTGTAGGTTTTGAGTAGCTGCGGTGTTTTTCATGAACTCAAACCTAGACTGTACCTCTGTTGTACACACAGCTACGCCCATACACTACTCTTATAACAAATGTCACCCACCAAACACAATAATACTACAAGATTTGACAACATTTGAAACACATATATAGGAATATATACATTTTATAGGCCTAAAGAAAAAAAACATGCAATGCCTGTTTGATCTCTACTTTTGGCGTGTACATCAACCATATTGATTTAAAGGTCACCTTCTCTCTCATCCTATATGTCTTCTTTGAAAATAAATCAATATACCTTAAAAAGTCGATACCGCCCAGCCCTTTTACGTATAGTTTAAATATTGAGCTAATCGTCCAGGACTTCATGATTCAAAACTGCAAATGTAGCCAGCTAACATCTAGGTTTCTTTTTGACTGAAAGACTTTGGTCGAGTGCAAACCATTTAACATAAACATTTAAATGACACAATGATGCGTTCATGCTGTACTCAAATGTAAATTATAACTTTTTTCATGAAAAACTTGAATAAATCCAGTAGTTTGTAGGAGATGTTTTCACTTTAATATATATTAGATATTAGTGATGAATTATGGGCTGTTTAACTTACTAACACTAGCTCTAAGCAGATTATAATACATCATTAAAACTACAAACTTTGTTATAATCAGAGGAAATATGGGGAAAATATATTCACCCAATGGGTTTCCATTTTGTCAGATAATACTGTTGTATCCAATTTGACAAAAGAAATTGTTGATTTTTGTCCCATCTTATTTTTCTCTTTTGGATATTTACTAATACTTCTTAATAAAGCAAAACTATTTTCAATCCAATCACTTGACTATTCAATGGAATATTGGTAGAAACACAAAAATATTGGATTAGCTGCAGCGCTACACTTTACCGTCTGATCATATAGTAAGTTATGGCCAGAACATATTACAGTCTACACACTGTAATCTGCTCAGTTTGGACACATCTCTGTCTTTACATTCATTCGTCCTCTCTCAGTTTTCTGTTCTGTGTTTCTTGTTTTTATTGTTCCATGTTGCTCCCACACATCTCCCCTCCACAGTGTCCTTTTAAATAGTTTATGTCGTTTTGTAATTATCAGTCCTCTTCTACTTCTGAACCTTCACGCTGCTGATAAATGACTCAGCTATGACTCATCTCTGGCCATTTAATGAGGCTAATAATCAGTTAAGTTCTGTAGCAAAACACCTCTCATGAGTTACATTCTGTCACCTCCTCCCTGTGAGTCATGGTCTTATGTTTTCCTCCTCTATGTGATGAAGTACAAAATGAAATGCCTTGGCTTTTTTTTTTTATTGGTCTGAGTTTTCATCTCACAACTTTCTCAATCCCTCCAGGTATCTGGAGCATTTTGCCCTTGGCACATTTGGTAGCTTCTTATTGATGATTTAGTAATTTAAACTGAATATGATGTGTTATTATATTCTAATTTTAAATATTTGCATATTTGTTATTGATGCATTACATGTGCAATCCTGTGTTGTATAACTCCTCCCAAAGAATTTGACCTCTGACAAAGTAGAACATGTTTTAGCCCAAACTATAATGTTTCCCCTAACCTTACGGTAACCATACATTTGTGTTGTCGTGGCATGAAACAGATTTATTCATCAGCAGGGATTTACAGAGGAAAATACGGACAAATGTTGCCAAATTGTCAGCCGTCTCTTACCAATGTGCTCATGAAAGAAATCGTCGTTTTGTGAGCAATATGAACTGCACCATTCTTGCTCATTGTGTGTAATTTGTAGTCGTAGTCTGTACTGACTGCAATGAAAACGAATCCGTGTCAACAATTGAAGTTAGAGGCCCAACAGATCATGACACTTTCGGATCGTATCACCGATATCAGAGTCACGGATCCGATCAGTACAAAATGAATAAGGCTTGTTCGCGGTCCTGCTAATGTTACGAGCTCTCCTCCTGTAAATTCAAACAAAGATTGGTTGTTTACAATGAAACATTATCAGAGATCGGCTGATGTCCTGATCACATCTTTTTGCAGAATATGAACAGATAACGATCGCCAGAAAAACTTTATTTAGACTCTGGGATGGTTAACTTTAAACTGTGTAATTGATCCACAGGTCTGATGCGTGCTGAACGGCGAGTCTGGGATCATGGTTTCGATCATGGTTTCGACAAAGGTCCGTTACAACATTAAGTGACGTGGTATAAAATGTGAGAGAGACCGGTTATGTTGGGAGGGAGGAGAAGGGGATGGGTCAAACAAACACCGGACCAGCAACCAGGAGACGGGAGTTTGAGACCGGCCATGAAAATATATATATATATTTTGTAATTAAGTGGTGTTTGTGATGTGTTTTCCTGACATTGTTTCTGTACGTAGTATACTTTGGTTAAATCATTATCTTAAACCCAAACATGATGTTTTTCCTAAACCAAACAAAGTGGTTTTGTTGCGACAGTTCTGCAATCATTTAATGTAAAATGATATGCAAAAAACATGTTGATGTCGTGCTATTTATACACCTTCCCATGAGATCAAGTTGGATTATGATGTGAAATCAAAAAACCCTTTAACGTATTAATGGCAAACTTTAGTTTCCTGCTGACTCCTCTGTCCTGATCCTCGGGGATCCAGTCCCATGTCCTGTCTTCATTCTTTATGCTTCACCTTGATGGAGACCAGTCACTCAGATTTCTGTTGAACTGTATCTTGTCGTGTTTTAAACACGAGTCTTCTCTGTAGCCAAGACAAGAGTTGCGTATTGATCTCTGCTGAATCATACATGTGCCTCAGGCGGCATGTTGGCCAGACCCTCCTGATATCAGGTGAAATCATGAAACAGGAAGATCACAGACAGATTCATCAACAAACCACGGCGTGTGTGTGTGGGGGGGGATTGATTTTCAAATAAATCATACATCAAACGGCGTGAAAATGGTTTGAGAGTACAAGGGATTCTATTTTTTTGGGGGGGGGGCTTGGAGCGAGTGATTGGTACAAATGAGAAGCGAGGGAGCAAAGAGACAGAAAGAGAGACGGGGAGCACAAATTGGATGGATTTACGTTTAAAAGGGACCTTTATAGGAAAGGTGTGATCGTTACAGACGGGGGAGAAACAAGGAAGCATCAGCAGTGCCAGCTCGTCGGCTGAATGCAGATCTCAGAGCTCGGCCCTCGCTCGACGCCCACACTCAATTTCCCTCCTTGTCTCCTTGAATCGTCTTTAACAAGCCGGCGGACGGACAAATAAGATGCAGAAAATTACAGCAAACAGCAACAAATCTAATATTCATTTCACACCTCCACTCTAATTTCAGGCACATTACAATCAATAGGCAGGTACTCTGCCAACTACTGCTTCGTGCCTCGTGCTCTTCCGGTGCAAACAAAGAGAATAACGTGCAAATAATCCAAGAAAAAATATAATGAGAGTGTGATTTTAATACCTAAATTAGGATGCAACAGTGGAGCTAGGTTTGTCTGCAGCAGAGATCGTGATGCGGGAAATAATTTAGAAAAGGAAAATTATGCTTTTGTATTATTTTACTGGAAAAACACCAAAACCGAATTCCATCCAAGCCAAACATTTAGTAGTTTAGTAGAGCCCCTTTTTGCAACCAAAGAGAGGAAGGAGATGAAATGCACGGGGCAAGGACGGAGGCGAGATAAAGAAAAGGTGAGGAGAGGGAGTGGAGACAGGAGAGGGCAGGTGTAAAATACTACCACTCTTTATACTGTGTGTGGTGGAAAGGATAGCTGAGGTTAGGGCGAGACAATGTGATGGATGGACGAGGCCGAGGAGCGAATGGATGTTCGAAGGGAGCAGAGGGAGGGAAGGGAGGGGAGGAAAGGTGAAGTTAGGTGAGGAGGAGGAGGAGGAGGAGAAGTGAGACTGGCCAAGACGGTGGAGATGAGATATGAGACATGGAGAGGGGAGGTCAGAGGAGAGGAGAGAAATCAAGCAGCGGTGGGGAATAACTAATGACATCTACTAACAACCTGGTGGTCAGAAAAAGAAATTCTGCAAATAATTGTTGACGTTTCTGAACCAAAAATACGTTTCATATCAGCCTCGTATCACACTGGTAGAAACTCACTATTCCACCTGTTTAAAATTGTAAAATTATTTACAAAAGTATTATTGTTATAGTTAGGTTAAGGCATCAGAACTAAAAGGAAAGTTCCTCGTTATTATTATTATTGAAATAGTTGTATTTATGTGAGGATCTGCAGATTCTCCGGAGGTTCATCACTACCAGACACCGGACACATTGTTACAGTGATTGTCATTTATAGGAATATTAAGTGTAGCAGCTTTAAGTTAACGATCTTAGTACTTCTTCCACCACTGGAAACAAGAGAGCAGAAGAGGTGAAGAGGGGCGGAGTCAACAGGAAAAAAAGGGGAAAGAGAAGAAGCGGAAACACGGGTGAGAATAAAGGAAAGTGATGGCGGTAAACAAGAACATGACCAGACAGGACTGGGGGGGGGGGGGCATGTTACAACTTCATACTCTGAGCTCGCCTCAGATGAAAGACGAAACAGGACGCAGGAGTCTGACAGATGAATTGTGAAAAGAATGAACGCTTGGAGGACGGACGGATGCAAAAAACAACAAAAAGATGAATGTGCTTCACATGAAGTGATGGATTAATGGGTACGAGGTGGGGAGAGGCAGCGAAAGAAGAGGGAGGACAGGTGGACAAGGACGCAGGAGAAGATGGAGAAAAGTACTGCAGGCCTACACACACACAAACATTCAAACCCACCCACTCGCACTTACAAAACAAAGGGAGGCCGTAGAAATGTTGACCTTTTAACTTGATTTCCTCAGTAATACAAATGCTCGGCGAGCCAGAGAGAGAGAGAGAGAGAGAGAGAGGGCGGCTTTTGAAAAGGAGCAGCTTGAGACATCGGCGGGACGTCTGTGTTCGATACGAGCCTGAATGGATGACCTTTCCCTTAATGGGCCGGGCTGCTAATGCAGCGACAGAGCGGACTACGATTCTGTGGATAAAAGGAAACAGCAGAATATCAGCTCTCCTTTGTTTACGGGTCCCTTCTCTTTTTGTTTTTCTGCTCTGTTTGTCCTTTGCTGTTTTGTTGTGTGATGGTGTGTCACTAAATAACAGAAAAGAGTCACTTTTTTTCTTTGTGTGAATATTTTAAAACCCTTGAAGATCAAAAGCAGCGCCTGAAGACACAATCAGCACCACCCGACATCCAGAACATATCAGAGAAGAACGCACACTCGCCTACAGACTGAACCGACTTCCTGTCATTAGTTGACCCTGAACAGCTGACTTCATGTCTGACCCCTGACCCCCCTGACTTCAACCCTACGCCTGGCCTTTAATCCACTTTTTACAGTTAGAGGTGGAGTTCTTTTTATTTATCTCTCCTTGTTCCTCAGGACGTTTCTGACCCTTTCTCTGGAAGAACACAGCCGACAGTTTGTGCTCACGTTCTAAACTTAAAGGTTCATTATTAAAATATTTTTATTTCATTTAAAGTCTAAATATAATTCTGTAGCTTCCCAGTGTTGTTTCTTTTGTATTATTCTTCCTTTGCTTCCCGTCTAAAAACCTTTATTTTATTTGACGACAGAATAAAACAGCAGGCTTTTCCCCACTATTAAAAAATATGGCTATTGCATATTTTTGTAATGAGCGTCCATTTTATTTATGTTCTAATTAGTAAGGATATTATGATATTCTTTAACATTCCAACTCAAGAGTCTGAATATTCCTAAGAATGTAAAGTGCATTGCTCTTTGAAAGGTTATACCTGCTTTATTATGTTATTTTATTATCATCATATCAGTGGCAATAATATAGTTTAATGCAGTTATTTTTGGGACAATTTACTGTCCAACTAAATCAGTTATTGTCAAACGGACCGTTCTGACACTATTATGTCGCTCTCCTTAACGCTACAAGACTCCATTGACAAAAACAGTCGTTTTATACCTACAATACATCTTCAAGAAATCTGAACTAACATTATATATTTCAGTTATTTCCAAACTTATCACAGCTAACATAGACCTAATAATCCTAATGATCACTGCGTTTTGCTAACAGATGAGTTTTCGTTTGAAAACCCCAGAAAAGAAGACAAACTTTTAAATACAAATATTCCACTAAATACTTCTACAATGCTAATCTGAACAACAGCCTCTTCCATGGTAAACTTCTGGATCTGTCAATTTTGGCCATTAGAATGAGTCAAAATAATACCTCTTACACCTTTTTCCTCTCAATAATTCATTCACAACTCTTCATCCATCATTTCTCTCTCATCGGATCCCACTGGTATGACACAGCACATATTTCTACAAGCCTTGTGTCCTGTCACAAACACGTTAGCAAGCTGACTTCTAAATCCTCCCGCTCTCCCACCAGATGAGCAGGTGTGGTAATTGAAATGACAAGACGAGCCGGAGAGTAACATGATTCATATGAGGTGTGAAAAAAGATCAACACATTACTGCACCTGTCAAAGATCTCTCTGGCTGCACCTCACCAATATTGCATTTGAATCCGAGGTGTTTGTACGCCTCTACAGGTCTCAACTGCATTTATATTTCTCTGGCATTTCACTGACATTTCAGAACCAAACATAATCAAAAATTCATGTGGACAAGGGCTGCTTGATTTTGATTATGAATCTGTCATCTGCTGGTAAATGAAAAGTCTCGAAAAATCATCAAGACATTTGCTGATGCAGGAACCGATTGAAAGAACATGCTGGAAAAAAAGACGCATGACTAGAAAAAGTGGTAAAAGTCAAAGCAAGTCAACAGGTTCAACTCCCAGCTCATACAAACAAAATGTCACACTGAGTCAGTCGGAAGGAATTGTGTGTTGTTTTCAGTTGTTTGCACTGTTAGCGCCGTCAGCACCGTTAGCTGCAAGCCATGCTGGAAGTAGAGGTTCAACAAGCCCAGAGTTCAGTTTGTTTTTGCATTTATTTATTTTTTACCAGATTTTTTTCAGATTGTTTTGCACATTAGTTGGAAGAAAACTATTCACAATGTGCGTGCACTCCAAAAACTAAATTAGATAGATTTATTAATAATAATAAGTAATGCATGATATTTCCAAATCATTAGGTTTCCCTTGCGTAAACCTGTTGACCAATTTTTCCATTCATGGAAAACTGATGGTAAACTAGAGAAAAATGATAAACTTTTTTTATTTTTTTCACTTCATATCTTGTTAAAAAGGTTAGTAATAGCATTTGATGTCAAATTAAACCATATTTTCTAGTTTTGAGGGTATAATGTCAATTTTCTTACATATTTATCCTCATTATTTTCTACCCAAGATCTCCTTGTTGCCAGTGTACATTTTGTGAAAGGGAACAAGTTTATTGAAATCTTACGTAAAGAGGTAAAAAATGAAACACCAAAGTATGGTTTTAATTTCTTACTACATTGTCATTTGCAAACGCCACCAACATCTAATGGTACAATTTGACCAGTGGTGCATCAGATCCAGTAGTTTACCATGAAAAAGGTTGTAGTTAAAATTAGCATTGAATTTTAACAATCTCCTATTATGTTGACTGCTAGTTTCTATTGATATGTTTATTAAATGATGAATTTCTCATAATTTCTAAGCACATAAGAGATCATGTCATAGATGTCGTGAAACGTCTTTAAATCTAAATTCAACGGACATATTAGTGTGTGATGCAATCCCTGTCTGTCAGACCAGACATGATCATCATTATCATCATCTTTTATGTCTCTGGTAGCTCATCAGATAATAAGCAGGTCTTTATTTAATAGTGGCCAACTGTTCAATAAGCAGTTTGTTCCTCATTGAACTGTAACAGATATGCTTTAAGAACATCCAACTAAGTAGATAATAGATGGATATAACACGAGATAACTTCACTTTGAATATAAATTAATATGCTTTCTAACATAAAATATAATTAGGGATTCAAATTCAAATCCACTCACTTCGAATTATGATCTAGAAATGATGTAGTTAATAAACTGTTAATTTTATAGACGGAATAATTATTTGTTCTCAATTTCTGGTAAACTTTTAATAGATGTTCTTCTTTCCACCTCCTCAGAGACAATTTGAGTTATTTTATTCAGGTAGTGAAAAAGATTCATTTAACTTCAACAAAGTTTTCCGTATGTTACACTCACACTGTTGATGTATTAATAACCAGCCGCGTGGGCTCGTTAGATGTCCGAAGCAATCCTTTCTCATCCCGTTGACCTTTTGCCGTTGCTCTTTTGTCCCCCCCCCCCCACCCCAAACATTAATGTGTCATTGTCCCATCTCATCTTTATTACAGAGGGTGTTGTCGCTGCCCGGCCACAATATGAATCCCAGCGCTGCCTTTATGTTACTCTAATTAGGGACTTTTCACAGTGCTCAAGTTTTGACCCCCTGAGCAAAATGCCAAATTACCCTCGGGACAACTTGTCCTTTCGCTTCGGGATACTTAACTGTGATGGATTTGAGAGGCAGCATGCCTCAGTCGGACCGGTCTGCATAGATGCTTCCTTTAAATGGAGCTCTGGGAGGTCCTCCGTGTCTACTCACATTCACTTTGTCTTTCAAATTGCCTCCTAAAGCTGCTTGTTCTTCTCCTTGGAAATTTCCAGCTCACTCAGAGGTCCACTTTCGTAATCACCAGCCCGTCGAGGCTGTTTAGAGAAGTTAGAAAACGATTCATTTTAATCAGCATGGAGAAGCTTATTTAAAGCAAATATACAGCAATTCTCCATCAGATCCTTTCTGCTTTGTAAAAACAAACGTGAAAACTTTACAAAATAATGACTTTAAACATTGTCGACTGTATTAAGTCTTAATATTAATATTCAATGAATTCTTTCTGATCTGTGTGATGACCATGACTAAGGAAATGTAACGTCTCTGGACATTAGAGAGTCAGATGTCAAGATTTCTGGAGTCTCTGCTGGTTGCCTGGCAACTGAGCCAAGAGATAGTCCGGCACTTGATACCCATAAAACGGCAAATTGTTTTTTTAACACTTCGTTTTTTGCGTGGATAAACAAAGAAAATATATATAATGAGTTGATTAATAAGCTTTAGAGGTGGTGGATTTTTTTCACTGTTGACGCTATTTCCCCCAGTTTCCAGTGTTTGTGCTAAGCTAAGCTAATTGGCAGCTGGCTGTGGCCGTATATTCAACATATAACATTACTGGAGAGGTATTAATCGTCTTCTCTAACTCTCTGACAAAAAACATAAAAATGATATTTCTTTTAACAATTTCTTTTAATAGTATGAGATGATAGAAGACAAAAGTTGAGTCTAGCAGCAACGTGGTTTTCCATCTTTATATTATTCCTCCGAAAGTGAAAAGTTTACAACTTTGCTTAACTTATTTGAATTGAAAAAAAGCCTCTGCCTTTTGACATCAAATATATTGCTAATAAGAAAAATACTGTAATATGATTGTAAGAAGTAAAGGGGACAGAAAAGGAGTATTTCCTGAATTCATCGTATCTAGGTTTTGCTCTTCAAGTCTAATGAGATTAAATATCTCAGCCATCATATTGTCGATGATTTATCAGATGATAAAGATGTATGCACATGCTTAAAACTGCTCATAACTACAGCATGTGTTCGGTTACTGTGGAGATAGCTTTATTAACAGCATTATGTACTGAATATACTACATGTGGGTGAAGTTTACTGATTTATGTGTATTTGATATGAAGTTGCACATGTTTTTGTTTGTATTTATTTTTTGTGTTATTGGATTTTTTTGTATATATTGTCTGTTTTTGTATATTCTACACTGTGGACTTTGTGCCCTAAATAAAGTAGCTATTAATGTATTATAATTTATGTTGTTATAATTATCATTGTCGTTTTTTCATCATCATCATGTCATTTATCGACCAGTGCAGCCTGCATCAAGTGGGCGTCTCTACACACCAGTCTGTGTTGCAGCTCTTCTCACTCTCACTCCCTCTCACTCCCTCTCTCACTCCTCCAGTCGGTTTGAGTTAAGAGGAGGTCACACAGCACCAGATTAAATGTGTCACATTTATATAGATCCATCACTCTGTCCTTTGTCCCACCGGAATATGAAATAGAGATGTTGTGTTTTTGGGAAATAGAAATGTGAATCACGTAGACGTACTGAATGAGCTCCACGCTGCTGCAAAGAGTATTGTTGTGAATTTAAACGAAATGAATTACTCTTTTCAGTTTAAAGTAAATATAAAGGTGTCGTGCACTCATAAATGTTTTCAACTTTTGACATACAGAACATTGTCAACACAACAAAAGGTGAGTTTTCATGGATATGTCATGTGTGTCAAACGATGAGTCAGACAAATACGCTGGGCAATTACTGTAACAGTCTGACGGGAACATAAATAAATCAACATTTCTAAACCAAATCCACGATCGTACATCAAGCCTGTAGATAAATGTAATAATTACCCTGCTATGTTTTTATCAGCAAAGTGAGAAGACATTGCTAATCAACATCATAGATACAAGAACCCACACTTTCATTGTAAGGTATTCCATGTTCAAATAATAACATAAAGTAACGCAACACCTTTATGTAACAGTATAAAGTAACAGTGTAATGTAACAGTGTAATGTAACAGTGTAATGTAACAGTGTAATGTAACAGTGTAATGTAACAGTGTAATGTAACAGTATAAAGTAACAGTGTAATGTAACAGTGTAATGTAACAGTGTAATGTAACAGTGTAATGTAACAGTGTAATGTAACAGTGTAATGTAACAGTGTAATGTAACAGCGTAATGTAACAGTATAAAGTAACAGTGTAATGTAACAGTGTAATGTAACAGTGTAATGTAACAGTGTAATGTAACAGTGTAATGTAACAGCGTAATGTAACAGTGTAATGTAACAGCATAATGTAACAGTGTAATGTAACAGTGTAATGTAACAGTATAATGTAACAGTGTAAATGTAACAGTGTAATGTAACAGTGTAATGTAACAGTGTAATGTAACAGTGTAATGTAACAGTGTAATGTAACAGTGTAATGTAACAGTGTAATGTAACAGTATAAAGTAACAGTGTAATGTAACAGTGTAATGTAACAGTGTAATGTAACAGTAATAAGATAAAGTATAAAGATAAGATAAGATAAGATAAGATAAGATAATCCTTTATTTGTCCCGCAGCGGGGACATTTGCAGGCTTACAGCAGCGTAGAGTAAAGTGCACACAAGAGACATAGTAGAAGAAGACAAGATAAAAATAAAAAATGAAAAATAAAATAAAACAAGTATTATAAATAAGCAATAAAAAAAACAGTAGAAAAAACAACAATAACTGAAATATTATATTTACAGACAGAAAAAAAAACCCCCCAACTATTTTAACTATTTTAACTTTTTTAACTATTATTGCACAGTGTAAAGTGTAATGTATTGCACAGGTTTTTATTGTCATGTTATTATTGTCAAGTGGTCTGCTGGGAGCAGCAGACCACTTGGTAACAGCGTAATGTAACAGCGTAATGTAACAGGCCAACATAACAGCGTAATACAACAGCATAACAAAACAGCGTACCTAACTAACATAACATGACGTACAACCATAGAAATGAATTAGAAGTAGAATGGACATTCAAATCAATGTAGCAGGATAGTCAGAGCGTCAGCCATTTTTATGTGTGCTATTAAGACAGCGGCAGTGCAGGGTCTAGCGGTCCTTCAAGTGTAATAACGTTACGTAACAAGTGTGAAGTCAACTTTTCCTTTTGGTTTTACGTGGGAAATGAACAGCAGTCTCCTGGGTGAAAGTCATGTGTTTGTTTGACCCAAACAACATTTTACAAACTTTCACAGTCAATACTGGTCAACACTAGTTTTACTTCTTCACTTGGTCTGTCAAAATGCAAAAATGTCCACAATGAACGTATCCATGGTTTGCAAAAACATTCAATGCCAACATTGTTTTTTGTGTTGTGAATTAAAACATACCTTTGCATCATCTTAAAAACAATGGCATTGCTTTGGTGTAAACTGTGAAGGGGAGAGTGGGGGAACAGGCAGGGAACTAAGACGAAGGCAATGACAGACAGATGAAAAGAAAACCGCATAACCAGATATTCATCCAGCCAGCCAAACAATATCACAAGAACACACACAGAGTGACAGACAGCCAATCAGAGAGTCACAGGCAGACACTCTGCTGCAGACATCCAACCACTCACCCAGCCAGCAACACACACACACACACACACACACACACACACACACACACACACACACACACACACACACACACACACACACAACTGTCTGATCTCATTCACCACAGAAGGATCTCCCACTTTAGATAGTGGAGGAAGAGAGAATTGAGAGTCGGTATTGGAAGAAATCCAGCGATGCCATCACATTCTCACCTACCGGTGGCCAGTGCAGACTAAATGAGCAGCTGACAGGCAGTCCGGCACCGGCCAATACAGCAAACCGACAGCTGGGAAATTGTCTCTGTAATATAACGGCCTGGAGCCTCTTGTAGTTTGGAACCTGCCATGTCAAGCTGACTTTATATGTTCCTCCACATGCAGGAGAGGAAAGGCTGGCTGGGTAGTCCGTGTGAAGAACCTCATAAGTACAGGTTTTCTTTTCTCCTTCCATTATTTTACGTACAAACACATGTCTCACTAGCTGAAGGGCCTTTTACAACGTTGATTAAACATCATTGCACTGAAAATGTCACTTACAATTGGAACTGGGACATTTTAAGATGCATTCAGGGCACGTGGGTTTCTACATTGCTCTGTGAAAGGGGATTTAAACTTACACATGACAGCTTTATTCAGAAGTACTTTACATGGATGTCGGTCAGGAAATTTGATTTCTTTTTGCATCTTGAAAGACTTTTTGCTGCAGAATGCAATGAAAGTGACACTAGGTTGATGACAGAGGAGAGAGAGAAAAAGACGCAGTGTATTTTTTCGGATGCTGACAGACATGCCAAGTGGCAGAGGAATCAACGACGTGACATGATTGAAACGGCAATCTGGCCGCAAGTGACAAGTGTTTGATGAAGTCACACATCCGGGAACACTTTTACAAAACAAACACAAGTAGAGAAGCAGAAAAGAATGTCGGCATTTATTCCTTTCTTTCCTTCTCAACACATTCACACGCGAACATGTTCAACCTGCAGAAAACATAGATCTATATATATGTTTATTACGAAGCAAATACAGAGGATATATTATCATTTCACCTATTTTAGTATGAAATAGAAGAACAGTTCGGGATTTGGATTAAGATCTTGAGATTTCAGAAATCAGAGAAATACTTACTACAAGACTACATTTGGTAAACAAACAGTTGTCATAGTTAATAAGGTAACGTAACAAGGTAACGTAACAAGGTAACGTAACAAGGTAACGTAACAAGTTGTAACATGTAACAACGTAACCCAACAACGTAACCTAACAATGTAACCTAACAACAGTAACCCAACAACGCAACAACAACAACGTAACCCAACAATGTAACCTAACAAAGTAACGCAACAACGTAAGGCAACAACGTAACGCAACAACAACGCAACAACGCAACAATGTAACGCAACAATGTAACGCAACAATGTAACGCAACAACGTAACGCAACAACGTAACGCAACAACGTAACGCAACAATGTAACGCAACAATGTAACGCAACAACGTAACGCAACAACGTAACGCAACAACGTAACGCAACAATGTAACGTAACAACGTAACGCAATTATGTAACCGCAATTATGTAACCGCAATTATGTAACCGCAATTATGTAATGCAACAACAGAACCTAACAACGGAACCTAACAACGGAACCTAACAACGGAACCTAACAACGGAACCTAACAACGGAACCTAACAACGGAACGCAACAACGGAACGCAACAACGGAACGCAACAATGTAACGTAACAATGTAACCTAAAAAAGTAATGCAACAACACAAACGTGTAATACTCAAGAGACTGAGAGAAATAGAGAGGAGGAGAGAGAAGACTCCAGAGACTGACACAGAGATGTGAGGTTTTTTTCCAGGGACAGACAGTCGCTCACAGTCGCTTTGGGAATCGGCATGATCAAAATAGCAATCAGACTGCAAGTGACAGAGCGACTGAATCTGAAGACACACAAACAAACAACACAAACACAACATGCAAATGAAAAACTCATCTGAAACTATTTTCCAGCTGTGGACCCGAGCGTTACCCCTCCTCCTCCCATCAGCCATCTCCTTCCTCCCATTGTGTTGATGAATGTACATAATAGTGTCATTTTACCATTCTCCATGGCAGTGGATTCCCCACGGGCCGACCAATAGGGAGACAGAATGAGGACGGCGAAGGGGGCTTAGCGCAGAAAGAGACAGGATGACATGAGCAAAATACTAATCAGATGGTGAGTGACAGTCTGCTTGTGTTTCATTTTTCTTCTTGATAATCAGCAACAAGTGAAGATAATCAGCAACAAGTGAGGACGTGAACCGGCTCACAGTTGGGGAGAAATATTATTTGATTGTAAAAACAGTAACTGTAGCTATAGAAACATGGTCATCCATATTAATCTGCTATTAAAATATATTTTCTCCATAATTCAAAAAATGCTGATAATACAGGTGTGTTGTTATTGAAGTCTACCAGTATACGGTGCTGTTTTCTGTACTCTACTATGCCAACAAATGACCTAAACACACGATGCTATCATTCATATTTAGTAATAGAAATAGTATTCTCTGCAACTGTGGCAAAAATCATTTACATTATAATAATTCACATAGTAATAATGGGCTCTTGAAACCCATTTTATGGACTGGCTTTTAAGTAATGTCGTATTTTAACTGCTTTATTTTATTATTGTTATTATTTTATTATTTATTCTATTCCTTAGTTTGTTTGACTCTACTTCTCTCTTGATTTATTCCCTCAGTAAACATTGTAAACATGAGTTTATGGTCTCAATCTCTAGTTTCAAGTCTTCTTCAATACAGCATGATGTTCATTTAGTAAATGATGCTCCATTTAGAGTCACATAGACCATAAAGCAGGGGATGCTTTAGGGCGGGGCTACACACTGATTGACGGGTCTCCACGTCACTCCTCCTCAGTCCAAATATGGTCACTTCTGGTCACTGGTTGCAAAAAAAAACCAAGATGGCGACGGGCAAAATGCCGAACTAGAGGCTTCAAAACCAGCAATGAGTGATGTCATGACGACTCCGTCCACTTCATATGTACAGTCTATGGTTCAGATTTGGATTGGTTTTATGCAGGTTGTTTTTTTACCCTATTGAAGCAACACAAGCAGTGAGACTGTCTTCAGTCTCTAGTTAAGTGAAGCTTTTAGAGACTGGCTTTGTGACTCCAGTCAACAAGGTAATGTTACTATCGCTGCTGGATGTGCAGAGACTTCCTGTACGAGCGCACAGAAGAACTGGGGACTCTTTTCCTGTTTGCTTTTGTGTTCACGGAGAGTAAGATAACTGCAAACACGATAAGCTACGATAAACATTGATTTAGCTCATCTTCACAAAAGTCTCTCTCACTGTTTTTTGTGACTTTCTGCGTGTTTGTGATACACATACTGTACACAGAGTGGGCGGTTGTTTTTGCCTTTCTACATCTGAATTCACATGAGTTCATGCTTGTGCATGCAAATGTGTGTTTATTCTCAGAAGTGTACATGTTGTTTGCACGCTGGTGTTTTGCATTTAAATGTGTGTGTGTGTGTGTGTGAGTGAATCAGAAGACGCTCTGTGGATTACCGTGACGGGTTCCTGTGATGCTTATGGAGGTCGTTCAGCTAGTTTTAATCCTCCCAGACAGAGGTGAAGAAAGTAATATTCATCACACCATCACGCCTATTGCTTCGTGTGTGTGTGTGTGTGTGTGTGTGTGTGTGTGTGGGGGGGGGGTAGAAGAGAAATGCATCCATGTGTGTGCATCAGCATTCAAATGTTTCCCCTGTTAGCAGATGATGAAATAATTAATGCTGCTGTTATCACTTCACCTGGAAAAGAGGGTGTTTTCATTCCACTAATGACTGTGTTTGTGTGTGTGCGCGTATGTGTGTGTGTGTGTGTGTGTGTGTGTGTGTGTGTGTGTGTGTGTGTGTGTGTGTGTGTGTGTGTGTGTGTGTGTGTGTGTGTGTGTGTGTGTGTGTGTGTGTGTAGAGGGTTATACATTCATTATGATGTAATTATGAATGCGTGTGTGTGTATTCTGTGTGTCTCTGTGGACGACCAATGATTATGAAACTCTGTCACGAGACAATTGAAGGTCACATCCAATCAGGATATAAATGTTCTGTATGACACGAGGAGCATGGGGATGTTTGAGGGTGAGTTTATGAGATGTACAAGGGGCTGTTATGTGCTCACCTTTTTTTTGTTTTTCTTTTGATTAAAATACATTAAAAGTGAATATTTAACTCTTGATCTTTTAATTTTTCACTCACATTTTTCATTTAATTAAAGGATGTGTCTTTAAACTTGCATTCTCTCTAGTGTCCATCGGGGGGCGACTCCTCTGGTTGTATAGAAGTCTATGAGAAAATGACTCTACTTCTCTCTTGATTTATTCCCTCAGTAAACATTGTAAACATGAGTTTATGGTCTCAATCTCTAGTTTCAAGTCTTCTTCAATACAGCATGATGTTCATTTAGTAAATGATGCTCCATTTAGAGTCAAACAGACCATAAAGCAGGGGATGCTTTAGGGGCGAAAAACACAACATGGCGACGACATATTTCAAGATGGAGACTCAAAGCATGATGACTACATCCACTATATGGTGTAAACTGTGGGGGAAAATGTTTTGTATGTTTGTATCCTAAAACCACAGATCGTATCATATCTTACGAAAAAGTTGCTCCTCATTTTTTGTGCGTTTTCCTACAAAAGTCCAGCAACACGTGTCCCGTGAATACTGTCTGTTCAAAACAAACTTCCTCCCTCCCAGGAATTAACTTATTAGGTTTATGAAAAGATTAAAGTTGAGGTTTTTGCAGTCTTTATACTTGCTGGTTCTTGATTATGTGGATTACAAACCAACTGATTTTGTTGGATATCTGCAAATTTAAGCGTACTGTAAGTGTGAGTACATATTTCTGTCATTAAATGTGTGTGTGTGTGTGTGCAGAGGAGGAGGATGAGGAGCATGAGGAGGAGGAGGGAGGTCACAACCCATTACTCACAGCTAGCTGTGTTTACTCTCATCTAATAGGAAAAACAACATTGATGGCTTCCACCACATTATAAATCGATATATTACCCAAACGCGTTATAAATCACGCTGCCGTTGCTCCGCTGGAGCAATGGACTCTTCTGCATTGATTCCTGCACAGATTTAATAACGGCGTAGAGGATCACTGGGCTTCAGTCTAAATTAAGCTCTCCAGGATGTAATCACACCTCAGTCCATTAAATGGGCTGCCTCAGCTCATAGGCTTTAACTGTGGACCTCCAGGGGGCCGGAGTCCGAGTCCAGGGGCCCTCCCAGAGTGAGGAAAAACCAGAGCGCTTGGGAAACTAATCTTAGGTTGTAAAGCTGTGCTCACACCAAACGCAAAGTGAAATTTTGCCGTTGTGGTACTCGCAGGATCATTTGTGTTTATTTGCATGATTTGCACGTCGGGGAGGAGAAGGGGTTTACCTCCCAGTCACGGCTGAAATGACCACGATTGCTTTGCACAAGTTGTGACAGTCCCAGATGTCTGGATAACTTCATCCAGGTATATTCACTGTATCTAGCAAGCCACACGTTGGCTGGTTTACTACAGCGTTATCAACCCAAAACAATTTATCTGTGATTTAATTGCAATAATCAGATAAATAAGATGCCGAAATAATTACATAATAATGCTGATTTGAAAAAAAGTCTGAATTCATGATTTGTTAGTTCTTTCCAGAGACGACAAGCAAATAACTTTTAAAGTACTTGTTTTCTGAATGGAGTTTGGATCAATCAGTGCTATGCTATGCTAACATTGTAGCTGCTCCATCAAAACTCAATATAACTTCATTTAGGTGTACATACAGCAGCGTTGTTATTGTTTGTCTGATAAGGTTTATTCATATATTTATACTCATAGTACTCGTCTGGTCTCTGTACGAATATGAGGTTTCATAGAGCTCTGGGTGAACACAATTTCTGATTGAGCAATGTCAGGACATCACTGATGACAGGAGGAGAATCTCAACGCTGTGAGGCTTTTACGACGTAAAGTTGCCAACTTTCAACTTGAGCAAATACACGAATGAGGCGAATTGCGCATATTCCCCTCAAATAACATTTCTTTTAACAATCAACACTTGAAATGTTGAAGAACTTGCAAATGACAAGGTAGTACAAAATGTAAACCTCTTTGCTTAAGATTTCATTAAAGTTATTCAATTTCCTTTCTACAAAATGTACCGAAACACTGGCAACGAGGAAGACTTTGTTTGTAATGTCGTGAAAAATTTGCATCGCGTTTGGTGTGAACACAGCGTAAGAATGAAAACAGTGACATCTCATTACTTAAATGTCTGAAGAAGACTTAATTAGATCACAGAGTAAATCCTAATTAGCTTTTTCTTGGTCTTGAAGAACTGTGTCCTCGTGTCAAGAGCACTTGGTTCTTCAATGGTCTAAGGACCGTGTGAGGACCATCATTGGTGGTTTCAGCTGTAAAGCTTTTATTGAGCGGCCCTCAACGGTTTCGGATAATCGCTGTTATCTCCATTGAGCGCTGCTGTAATCACGTCTCATTCATAACCCTCACCAGATGGGCACCAATGAAATAAAGACCAGCACTGAACTGCTGTTCTGGAAAGCCTTCCACATAACAAGACACCAAAATAATAGAGCAAAAAAAAATTATCTACAGAAAACACACATTAATATTTGAGTAGAAGGCAAGCGTTTCCTAAAATGAAAGCAACAATCTCATAAACTAGAGCGAGCATCAGCGACGCTTCACCGAGATGAAAAGCTCCTCGGGATAAAAAAAGCCACAATAATGTGTGCGGCTGAAGTGGCTCTTTATTTATTCCGGACGGTTCCGCTGCTGGCTGTTTAGTCTCAGACTGCTCTGATGTTAGTTCAGCAGGGAAAGAACGAGAGGAGTGATTGCTTACCGGAGAAGTTTGGGTCTAAATCAAATGAAAAATAAACGTCACAGATTGTCACATAAAAGCCGAAATAATCGATGTAATTAAACACGAAAAATCACTCAAAAACAGACCTAATCTGGGTCAATATAGCACTAATACAATACTACATATATACTATATACAGTTTAAAATACTGTATTATTTAAGCTTCAAAATAGGTATTTGTTTCTGGTATTTATATGTTTATCCTTTACAGTTTAGAATGCGTGTCATTTTGTACAAATAAAAATACATTTGTGATAGTTTTAAGTTCAAATTGTGTCTAAAACTCTGTCACAGCATTCACCCACACTGAGTCCATTTGAAATCCAGTTTTTTATTGAATATTGCTGTAATAAATGGATCAAAACATTTATATGTGAAAAAGGGTTTCCTGTAGCGACAAAACCACAAAAGGTTACCAGCCGTGTTTACCGTCTTGAAACACATTATTTCGTTTTTTACCGTCCCCAACTTTACTGTCTAGCTTCAGTCTTTGGTTTCTGGCAGCAGCAGGAAGCTGTTTTCAGCAAAAAAAGGAACTCTGTACCAAAACAGATGAAGGCAGAGTGAATATTTGATTCATTATAATATTAGGTTGGCCAGAGATATGACTCCAAAAGAATGCAAATGTAGCTACAGAATCTGATGGATGAGATCAACAAGTTAACTTTAAAAAAGACTGAGTCACTTTTGATGGAATGGCCCAGTGGTAGAGCGGGTCCTCGCCAATCAATGTATGACTGGATGTGAATGATGACGTTAAATCACTTTGAGTGGTCGGAAGACTAGAAGTATGAGTCCACTAGAACGAGATGACTCAAGAGATAGTTTTCCAGCATTGATTTTCTCCTGCAGAAGACAATATGCAACACATGGATTTCCTTCTGGTCTCTTTTTCTCTGCAGCATTTACACAAGGAAAGAGATGCAAAAATATATATAGGTTTTTTTTTACATTTCAGAGCAAAATGGCGCACAAAAAGTTGAATGAAAACCGCAACAAACTTCCATTTTAAGAGTCAAAATGACGTAAAACAGTCGGGTTACGTGATCATATAAGCAGTCTTTAGAGTTTACATCATAAACGGTTAAATTTTAAAAGAATACAATTATTTTCTTCTGCACAATTCACCCTCAGCAATAAAAAAACAACACTGTGAGGGGAAGACGGAGCTACGGAAGCTCTGGAGGTACAGAAGAGGTGAAACGTAATTTCTGCAGTAAACATTAATAAAAAATAACGCTGAATGAAAATAAATCAGAGAGTCAGATGAAATTCACACAAGTGCATTTTTCAACTCTATTATTTCTGTTGTGTTTTCTATCACGCTCATGTGTTGGAACAGAAAAACATGCATGAAAACACCTGAGAATTAAAGGTTAACCTCATGGTTAAGATGACCAACGATATTCAATCAATCGTTCCAATCAATCAGTTATCAGCATTAAAAATGGGGACGATTTAATTCTCAGATTTGGATATTGTGGAGGTATCCAGGTGCAGTTTTCACTTGGCTGCCGACGCAGAGCAGATCAAATCATCTCTAATGATTCTCTTAAAGATGAAATGTGTGTGCACGTGAGCCACTTAACACAAGAGCTGTGCACGCCTGAATACATTCACAAGCGTCTAATTACAGGCAGAACACAGATGTTTGGCGGTTGTCCGTCAGCTGTCAGGTCATTATGAGACGCCGTTACAGCTGCCACGGCGCTGGAATAAAAGATTCTCACTGATAAACCAAACCGGCATCTTCTGTCCCGTACAGAACACAAAAAGAGAATAAGAAAAGATAAGAAAAGTGTGACACTTGAAACAGCATATGTTGAGATAATTAGCTAACCCAAACAATTTGCATTTTGGACACCTCGCCCAATTATTTTCATGTTGACGTTCCAGATAAGTGGAGACAGAGTGAAGGATGGAGAGTGAACGCTGTGAAGACAGACAAGAGAGAAAGAGAGAGCGTGAGAGACATAAAGATGCAGGGAAAGGAAAAGGGAAACATTAATTCCCTCCAATGCGAGCTCTCGTTCGTCTGGCACGGCAAGGTGTAAATAAACTCAGCAATTAATTGCAGATGGATGCAAGTGGAGGAAAACTTCCCTCAAGGGCGATAAAGATTCACTGACGGAGGAGTTTTCACCCGATGGAGCATAACGCCAACACGGACCGGACTGACCACGCTGGTCTGGAATACGAAGCTCGTTTATCAGAGCCTTCGAAATGCAATCCATGGCAACATTTCAAAAAGGTCTGGGGTTAAGTTTAAGCGGCTAACGCTACATGCTAACGGCAGCAGAAACGAGCCATCATCACATGTTTTCAACGCCGCATCCTCCAACGCCAACGACGAATGCTGGAGGTCTCAGATGACGTTCAGTTCAGTTGATAATCCTTTTTGATTTAGATTGTTGTTGTTTTCTTACCACACAGCTACTTTAACGTTTCAGTCTCTCCTTTTAAGACGTTTTGACGTAAACTGATCTATTTTTGTGGATTCATTTTATGTGAATTTACATGTTTTTTTTTGAGCCCGTTCTCTTTATTTGAATATATTGTTTGTTATAAGTTATGAGTCAAAATAAAATGTTCCATAGCTGATGGAGGTCTCAGTGGATCAAGATGACCCACCAAGTCTGGTGAGCAGTTGTGACTTGAGTTGTTTTGAAATCAATTCAATTCAATTTAAAAAAGAACTTGTGCTTTCTATGTTACCTGCTTACAGTGAGACAGCCCTGGCAAAAACATTGTTTTTCATGCACTGGTCATTTTACAAATTTTGTGTATTTTACTTCCATTACTGGTCTTTTTTTCAGACTAGTGGAAAGAAAACATCAACAATCCACATTTAGGTGTTTGTTTTACTACTTTGTCTGTTTGCGTCTGTAGATTTATCCCAAATCCACCAAAGGTTACCATTACATAATGCCTCATTTGCATATTTAAACATAACATTTCAGAACACTTGTAATACAAAACATATTCATCTCAATGTCGGTTATCAACTGGTGAAGTTTCATGTTGATATCTATTAGTTTTGTTTTTTTTACCCTATTCACCTGTAGTGTCTTCAACATGTATGTCATTTAACAAAACATATCTTTAAAGGACGTTTTCTCTAAATTAGTTTTTTCTCAGACTCATAAATATAGAGGCATTCATATTCAACTAAGATTGTTTCATTACCAAGTAAAACTTCCTCATAGTGACTTTAAGCAGCTGAAAATATCAACGTTCTACTATTATGTCGTTTGGCTCAAAACTAAATCCAAGATTAATAATTTTTTTCACAAAATGCAACTCATAATTGAAATGCTTCATGATTTATATTCTTAAGAGACAGGGTTGACTCACCTCTAATTCTTTTCAGGCCCACTCTGCTTTATATTCATACACTCACAGTCCTCTGCAGCTGTTAGGTGTGAAGTGCCTCGCAGAGAAATATCGATTGTAAACGGAGAGAAATAAATGTCTCTCTTTCTCTTGATGGATTTCTCCCAAAAAAGATTCTCCCTCGGAGACTACAGAACGTGGATCCAATTAATTCCTTTTCATGTCAGTCTCAGAACTTGGTCTTGTGGATTCATTGAACATAAACACACAAATACATAAAACATGTTTCATGGTATCCGTGAAGAACTGAGGAGCAATCTCCCGTAGGGACCAACAGCACCGCCTCCTCATGTCTTCACCCAAAGATCTGTGAGCGTCTGTGGTCACCGAGGAAGAGCCTGAAAGTCTTTATTAATCTGATCGGACATCGGGTCTGTGAACATAAGGAATCTGTTCCTCTCGGCCTGAACGTAGCTGTGAATGAACCAAAAGATCAACATGACATCTTAATTTCCCCAGAGTGTCTCTCTTCAATCTCCCTCCCTCGCTCTTTCTTTCTGTCTTTAAGTACCACTGCCTGTCTCTGTCTGTTACTCTAACACACACAAATTCAACTGTCTCTGTTCCTGTTATGCTTTCATTTCCATCTGTATCAAAGCTCAAACCCTCTTCAAATAGAAAACCATGAGACCAGGTATTAAAGGTGCAAGATATGAGATTGGGAGCATTTTGATTGCCTCAATACGGCTCTCAACATGGCGATGTAGAGCTGCAGCTCGTAGCTGACGGTGCAAAGTACAGGCGAAAAGTGCTGACGGAGCTGACGGTGTTTACTTGGGCTGTGCAGAAATATCGATCTAGCTTATTATCGGGATATTTTTTTGAACAAAAGTGTATCGATGACTCCTATCGATATATTTACAACAAAATAAATCCTGCTTTAAAACGGTCAAACAACCTCCTCCTCCGCTCCTGGAACACTCGATGTCGCTGCATATTTCCCTCACATGTCACATGATCATTATTGGTGCACTTTATCAAATATCTTTATGGCTTCTACATCTAAGTTAAGAGAGGTCAGCGACACGTTAAGGAAAAAATACAGTATGTGTTTGTTTTCAAATCAAGTTTTGGCAAGTACATTTTAGTAAAAAAGTGTTTGGTGCCAAATGGGAATACAATATGCACTTTATTTTCATATTTTCACATCGATTGTAAAGCAGTGTTTTGTGATATAAGTGTAAGGTGCCTGCTAATACAGAACCCTAATGTTTACCTGAGGGGGAACCAATAGGTCACCAAATCAAGGAGAGATAACAACACACAGAGAGAGAGAGAGAGAGAGACTACATTCTCTGCTGAGATAGACTGGACTGCTCTGTATCTTTACAGAGATGATTGTTGTTTGATGATATATTAATGCTAGTAATGTTAAATACAGCTCCTTTAATTATATATATATATTGGGGGTTTTTTATTCCAAATGTCGAAGGACACTTCATTGTTGGAGGAAGTCAAATATCCCTCACATCTCAATATATTGTGACATATTACCTATAGCCCTGAGATAAAATGTTATCATCTCAATCATCAATCAATCAAGTTTTATTCATGAAGCACCTTTCAAACGTATCGGATGCAATTCAATGACAGAGGGCTTTACAGATGATTGACAGACGAAAAGAAAAAGAAACTGGAGAGAAGATGAGGAGACTAACGCAGAGCAAGAACATTTTTTATTAATTAATTAAATATAACACTGAATTAACTGATCATGGTATAACATGAAATAATAAAAGATGTATAAATAGCTATATCCATAGCATAAAAAACACATAAGACACTGTATAAAATCTTAATAGTAAGAAATTATAAAACAAAACATTAAATTATAAATCGCTACATGAAAGCCACACTTAATAGATGTTTTCTTATTACTGTCATCCAGCTACCTCCAATGGATAAATCCATCACGCAAACGTATATGGAAAGATTAACTGTCTCGCCAAAAATGTACTCTTAAATGTCAGTCAATTGAAGATAGTATTACGTATTTATTCTATTTATGATAAATGGACCATGTGCCCTGAGGCGGTGCAGGTCGGCCCGGCCCTCCTGATATCAAGTAAATGGGACTTTTCTGGCCAGCGGGATGTGGACAGAAAGTAAAAGTATATTAAAAACAAGTTTACTGGGTCTGAAACAGGCGGTGAGTCAGAGAGAGAAAACAAGTCCACAAGGGGAGCAGCGAATAGGCTGAAGCTGAATGGTGATTGGATCAGATATCGATGATATTGAAGATTACTGAGTCTCTAACGTGGCGTGTGGGACAGTCAATGAAATTACTATGGACACAAGACACAAAACACAAAACGACTACCGAAAGACTTCAAAAAGCTTTTAAAAAGAGACACAAAGTATACACAGAAACAAAATGAATAAAGAGAGACAAATTACGACCACAAAGAGACGCAAACTACTGCAAAACAATGCAGAACAACTAAATAGAGATGTTCGAAACAAATAAAAAGAGACAGAAAATGTCCAGAAAGACAGAAAGATTACAAAACAAAACCCAAACGACCACCATCAGATGCAAAATGACTCACGAGAAATACAAATGACTACAAAGAGACACAGACTACCACAATAGGATGCAAAAAGACGACAGAGACACACAACCCGACTACTGTTGTGGCAGAAAACCAATGAAGAGGCGCAGTTCTTGGAGTTTGCAACCAGCGGGGATATTTTATTAGACAAGCTTACAACAAAATCCAACAAGTTAGTCCTTGCATGATCTCTTATGTACCCTTGTGATCGTCACTTTTCAGCCTATCACGTCTTGTCGATTGGACCATAACAAAGCACATCTGGCCTTTCACTTGCATCCTGTTTTCCTTCTTAAATGTCAGGTCATGGTAACCTCCTTGGCAGGACAAATGATACTTGTACTGGAAATGTTATTCTTATTTCCCAACCTTTCCTGGCATGACGTTACCCCTGTTTATGTCTCCCTCATTCCCACAGATGATCTTATTATTAGTTATTGGGGTTCAACATAACACCTTATATAAATTTGTATAAAGTTGTATATTAGATAGATTTTCCTCAACACTACAAAGAGATACAAACTGCAAAAAAACCTAAGAGACGCAGAAAACATCTAAAAAGAGACACAAAATATCCCAAAGAAAGAGAAAGATCCACAAAAGGACACAAATTGCCAAACAAAAATAAAAAAGAATTAAAAAGAGACGAAAACTACTGCAATAAGGTGCAAAAGAACTACAAAAATACAACAACTACATAAAGATGTGTATATCAAATAAAAAGAGTCATGAAAGAAACAGAATGACTACAAAGATGCAAACTTTCACAATAAGATGCAAAACAACTAAAAAGGGACATGCCAAAAATCTCCAAAAAGACAAATCTATAACAAAGAGACGCAAACTACCACAATTAGATGCAAAGCAACAAAACATCTAGAAGGACACAAAACTACCCCCCCCCCCAAAAAAAGAAGATATTACAAAGATACAAAAGCTACTGCAACAAGATGCAAAAAACTACAAAATGAAACCAACTTCATAAAGATGTGCAAATCAAATAAAGAGTCATGAAATAAACTGAATGACTACAACGATGCAAACTACCACAATAAGATGCAAAACAACGAAACATCTAGAAGGACACAAAACTACCAAAAAAAGAGAAATTATTACAAAGATACAAAAAATACTGCAATAAGATGCAAAACGACTACAGAGAGACACATAACAACCTTAAACAGACACGTCACGACTTCTAGAATACGTAAAAGCAACTACACAAATATTCAGCCGTATTTTCTGTCTTTGCATCTTAATATCTCTCTATCTTTACATGTCTGTTCCATATTACTACAGATATACTGATTACGCACCACCAGGACACGTTTACATGGATTAAGCTTGCATGTGACCATCAGACACACGGCTGCATTTTTCTTAACGAGCAGCAGAGACGCTTTAGCCATCGGAGAAAATAGAAACGCGTGAATGACTTAAACTGAAAAACGCTCTTTGTCTCCTTCAGGTGCTCCGTGTGAAGAAAAGCTTGATATAAAAGCTCCTCTCGTGCTTTCTTTAAATAACCATTTCTGCCTGTCATCAGTGTGTGAATGGGTGAATGATATGTAATATAACTTGGATAAAAGCGTCTGCTAAATGACTGCAATGTAATGTTTCTTCACTGCTGAGAAAAAGGAAATATTCCCTGTTAGTTTACACACACAGTGTAGCCGGCAGTACGGTTCAGTGTCTTGCTCAAAGGCTCTTTTGAATGTGAGAACCAGCCACTTCTCTGGTCCCCGGCTCACAGCTGGAGTTCTCCCAGTCGATGGTGGACCCGAGCCAGCGGGCCATGTCTGACTTTCATTCAGCCGTCTTTACCGCCAGGCCAGCTCGCTCTCTGGCGACTCAGTATGGTGATTTTTTCTTTTAGATTCTTCATGTATTTATAATTTGCACAATGTGGCATTTGAAACTTCCCACGGGCTGTGTTTGTATTTTTCACCATCCCATTCTAAGTCGCTCTGAGTGCGCAGTTATATTTTTAACATTTGGCAGCATATCATTCAATTTTTCTATCCGTGCAGAATGAAAACAGGGCTTGTATTTAATAATAAAACCGAGTTCATATTTATGCAAATTAATATCCCACTCCGCTTCTCTGCCATTTGAAATAAAAACACATCAATGAGCCATACTGTTGCACTGGGTGACATGTTCCTTTATTACCATGAACACACACACATACAAACACACACACACTTTTATTCATTTTGACTCAATACCACATCCACCGTCCTGCTGCCAAACATACTCACTGGAGTATCACTCCACAGCTGAAAATAGTACCCGACAAATACACCATTTTATCCTGTTTGGGATATCTCCGTGAATCAGAAAATACTGTCAACAGCCCTAAAAGAAATCCATTTTCAACATGTTTTTAGTGATAAAACTTTGTATAAATCAGGCTATGGATGCTATATGGACAAACTCCTCTGTAAAAACCTTCAGAATATAGAGAGGAATGAAACTGTAAAGTTTGGTGTGTGTAAGAGCTGCTGAAGTGGAGATTTATGGATCAGAGTCATTTAGAAAAAACGGCTTTTAAAGATTTGTTTTGTTAAATTACAAACATTTGACACTCCAGGTGAATAGGGTGAAAAAAGAACTAATAGATATCAACATGAAACTTCACTAGTTGATTACTGACTTTAAGACAATTCTTTTTTGTATTACAAGTTTTCTGAAATGTTATGTTTAAATATGCAAATGAGGCATTTTTTAATAGTAACTTTTGATGAATTGAAGAGAAATCTACAGACTCAAAGACAAAAAAAGTTAAATTACCACCTAAATGTGTACTTAAGATGTTTTCTTTCCACTAGTCTTAAAGATTAATCCAAATAGACCAAAACCTCTTAATTATGAAGTGCATTAAAAACAATAACTAATCGGCAACATGGACACTATGCAATGAGATGTATTGACCAATCGCGTTAGTCTGCACAAAGGACAAAAGACAAAATGTATAAATTGAAAGACACATTATGACTAACCAGCCAGACAATTCCATTAAAAACAATGACCCAGGGCTATTATTACAGCTCTGTGGCCTCCAGTAAAACTCACAGTAAAATTCAGCCCTACGTTGTATTCCACGGTTCTGTTGCCGTGGTTAATAAAGCCATGTGTCTCTATACGACGGTGTGCTCTCTGTCCTTGTTGCCTATAGCGACGGGGCTGCCTCCATCTTTACGTAACAGACGAACGGCCATAACTGTCCGCTATCTGACAGCTCCTTAATTAAAGGCCCGCGGTTTGGAGGTGACAGCGTGTCTGTGTGTGGCCTCATGTGGATACATGTACACGGTGTGTATCGTTGGTCTTCTGCTGGCGTGTCGGGGGTCAGATGGCGGTTGGACTGTATCCGTGAAAATCACTGTCAACCAAAAATGATTACATGAGCTTTCTGTAATTTTTAACGTGTGCGTTTCAACCTTCGGGGTTAACGTAATTAGAGGCCAGGCCCGGTGCCAGGTGCCGCCTCGTTCTCAAGGACTTTGACAAATTAACTTGCCCGACTCGCTGAACGTCCTCTCCAGAAACCCGCTGAGGCACAACACCGACAAACAGGATGTGAGGTCACAGCGTGAAGCATAGCGTCACGCCAACCCTCAATGGGCGGGCCCTCTGGACGGCAGAGCCTCAAATAAATCTCTACCCAGGTGATCATCTGTGTGTGTGTGTGTGTGTGTGTGTGTGTGTGTGTGTGTGTGTGTGTGTGTGTGTGTGTGTGTGTGTGTGTGTGTCATAGACTATGTAAAAAGTGGACGTAGTCACCGTGACGTCACCCATCAGTTTGTGGACTACTGCCTTGCTCAAAATAACTTTTAAAAGTGGTTACCATGCTTTTACCAGGCAACAAAACTGAAAATATGATTGCCATATTTAGTCACTGCATATTGTGAGTATTTAAGCTTAATAATCAAAATGTGACATTAAAGAATAAAAGATTTATTGCCGTTCCAAAACAACATTCTTTGCAGTTTGTGTTTCATGCCTTATCAGTTAACAAAACACCATATTTACAGTCATGTTCTTCACTGATCCCTCAATACAAAGCATCAAAAAAAGTCACTGGTTGTTTGTTTATCTGTTCTATTCCTTTTTTCTAGACATATTTCCTCTATTTTTTATTTGTTAAAAATTGGTCAAGAATTGGTTTAGTGATCGATTTCTAAAAATGGTTTCCAATGGAACCCTAACTGTTGGGCCCTGGCCTCAAAGTCTGGGGTTTTTGGCCGTAGCCATCTTGTTTTTTGGAACCAGAAGTGACAGAATAAAGGTGGAGCTTAGTATAACCAAGCGAGTAAGACAATTTTAGGCGACCAAAGATGTTACAATGAACTGAAAATGAATGAATGTAAGTAAAAACACAGCATTAAAGTGCTGAGACTAAAACACAAGCAATGCCGTGTTAGAGACCTGTCAATCACTGTGTAGCCCCGCCCTAAAGCATCCCCTGCTTTATGGTCTGTTTGACTCTAAATGGAGCATCATTTACTAAATGAACATCATGCTGTATTGAAGAAGACTTGAAACTAGAGATTGAGACCATAAACTCATGTTTACAATGTTTACTGAGGGAATAAATCAAGAGAGAAGTAGAGTCATTTTCTCATAGACTTCTATACAACCAGAGGAGTCGCCCCCTGGTGGACAGGAGAGAGAATGCAGCTTTAAGACACTTCAGCATCGGCTTTACTTTTTAGTTAACTGGAGGTTGATGCCTGGTGTGTGTTTGTGTGTGTCCGTGCCAACAGGTGTGTAAGTTTCCATTAAGTGCATGGGTGTACTTTCTATTAGAGTGTAAAGATGTGTGTGAGTTTGTAAACATAAAAAACAAGATACAAAGCAGATTACACACCTCTCTCTGTGGTCGTATCTGCCCTTCGAATTTCCGCCGCTGTCAACAAAATAGATTACATCAAAAGCTGTTTGTTTCTGCTCGGTAAAATGCAACGCTCTTTGCATACTCGCTGCATTCATCACTGTAGTGGAGGTAGTCAGATGACGGCATACATAATCAATAGGGTGTTGCTTTTATTATGAAGGAGACGGAGACACGGCAGAAGAAAATAATAGGATTGTCCCTGTTGCGTGACAAAGAAGAAAGGTTATTAGATGAGACTAGTTTCTGTATAACTTATAACAGTGTATAGAAATGTGTCCACCATGAATGCATGTAACGATGGATAAGGGACATTAATGACAAAAAATGGGACGCTTTCAAACAAGGGTGCCCATAAAGCATGTGACTAATGGTACAAATTGTGATAATTAATCTGTTACATCTCCTTCAAACAAATATATTGATTTGAGTTTCTTGCCAGAATCTGATGACGTTAGAATGTACCTTCGACCAAGCCCCATTTTTACTTAAAAGAGCCGGAACTCATTATAATACAAATTAATGGCAAGTTTTCTGAGTTTTCTGAGTCCCAATAAGAGATTGGTATCGTTAGGATTTTATCGATACTAGTTCTCTTATTGATACAGCTTATTGGTTGATTGATTTTATTCTCAGAAAAATAGACAATTCCTAAATAAAATACTCAACATTGTGTGTGTGTGTGTGTGTGTGTGTGTGTGTGTGTGTGTGTGTGTGTGTGTGTGTGTGTGTGTGTGTGTGTGTGTGTCAGAGTAAAGACAAAGACTAAGGGACAGAGAGAGGAGACAAGGACGTCTACGGATAGCAGAACCGTTAACTCCGGAACTTATTGACAGTCCGGTTTATAGTCATTTAGAACAGGTTCCAGTTTAGAACCAGGTTTCGGGAGAGTCCTTGTTCCCAATAACATTCTATATCGTCACCAGGATGCAGGAAATCTTTAGGACACATTTTCAGAATTTTGGCGTCGACTCGGTACCAAACCAGCGGTTCCCATGACATCCAATTTACAACATAACCTCCTTGAGCGCCGCCATGTTTAGTGATTGAATCAAACGTGGTTAAAAAGCAAGTTTATCTCCGGGCTGAATCCACATGAAACGACTTTCTCATTGTTTGTGTCCTGGTGGTATTCTCATTTGGGACACACTGGAGAGTCTGTGGCCTTCAGATGAAGCAGCATGAATTAATAATTGATGATACGAAATGTGGCTGAAGTGGGGGGTAGGGTGGAAGGGGGGTTATTCAGCATATTTATCTAGGTCACTCCTGACTGCACATTTTAGAAAATACGCTGAGATGCTTATCCTGAGGTGAGATGAGTCTCTCTCATCCCTCTTCATTTAAAAGCACCACTTAAACATTTTGACTGAGGCACTCAGTTTTGTTTCCTTTGATCCATGAAAAAGAAAAAAAGAAATAATATATATATATATATATATATATATATATATATATATATATAAAAACATATATATATATATATTTATATATATATTTTTGTATTATTATTATTATAATGAAAAAAACTAATATATATATATATATATGAATTAGGGCTGGGCAAGTTAACGCCTTATTATCGCGTTAACACATTAATTAATTAACGCCGACAATTATTTTATCGCGCATTAACGCAGTTATTATTTTGAGAGTCCATTGTACACCGGAGTACTTCGAGTCTGAAGTATCACTTAAGTGCAATACACACCGTTGATGCCAGCAAATCACCCACCCAGACTACGTTGGATGCAGCGTGTGGGAGAAGTTTAGATAAACAAAAGCAAGACAAGCTAACAAATGCCACAGTGAAGTGGATAGCTGCAGACTGCAGGCCCATTAGTGTTGTGGAAGATGTCGGTCTGAGGAACGTTCTTAGGATCGCAACGAATGACGGCACGTATGAGCCTCCCTCAAGACGCACCATCACCAGAACTTTCTTTTTTTGACTGAGATTCTCCAAAGGAAATCCAGTACAAACATGGACTTCACAGACTAGAAAGTCCCCTGCACAGTAAATCCCAGCTGTGTACTTTTTTTTTGCTCAACCACGTCACCTCACTCTAACAGGGACACTTGCTACTGAACATAGACTGTTCATGCTGCTCCCTTATGAAAGAAAAATGTTTCTGCTGGTACCTGTTCAGAAAAAAAAAAGAAAACAGATTTATAAAAGTTAACTTGCTGTTGCTCGGAAGGTGCCTGTTATAATGTTATGATCGTGGCTCTGGACTCTGAGGTTAACTTGTTTTTCTATAACAAACTAGATAAAACGTTAATGCCCTGGCAGTGGCAAATAGCTTTGTTTTTAGATTTGATTTGATTACATTAATGTTTAAATTAAGATTTACAAGAAATATTTTAACTGCTACTGTGTGAAGGGAATACTGCTGTTAAAAAGCACATGATTTGTGTTTGCAAACCAAATGTTATTGCACTTTTGTTCATATAGCAGTACTTTTAAAATAAAAGTGCGCAATACACTACTTTTGAATTCATTATTGAATTTTGCACATAACAATGCGATTAATCGCAGAAAATCATGCGATTAATCGCGATTAAAAATGTTATTCGTTGCCCAGCACTTATATTAATATTAATATATATTAATAATAATAATAATAATAATAATAATAATAATAAACTAATTAAATGACAATTTTATAAATATTTAATAGCTTCACCATAAAATGCATGCAAGGAATAAAACAACAAATATAAAAAATATAACATGAAATAAAAATCTGCAAAACAACAACAATCTCCGTGGCTTTATAGGTGGAGAAGAAATATATGAGAAAACTAAATAATAATATTCTGATGGCTCTGGATTTTATCAAATAAAATAAAAGCCTGCGAGAGAAGCAAAAGTTTTGATGCAAGCGAATCAGGTGGAGCAGCAAAGGATGATGGGATATGATTCAGTGTGGAGAGGCTGACGTGAGCCACTTATTGAGGAGACGAGTTTCTAGCCTACACCGAACCACCAGACATGCGGTCATGGTGCACGGAACAAATGATCAAATCCAAATTCATTTACTACATCTTCCTGGGTAAACACAGAGCGGAGAAAAGGTCTGGTTTGAACCATGGAGGGGGGTTTGTTTTTGTGTGCCGGCGTTGTGGGGGAGTTATTGAAATTTAACGAGCAGTATGAAGGTAAACGGTTTGCCACACATGTTCTCTAAAAGCTCTCATACTTCACCCCAGGTGGCCTGGTTTTAGAAATTGAATTCAATGGCGTAACAATTTCAGCTTTGTTGGAGAGTTTGATGCAGTGTGAAGTGTTTAATGTTTTTTTTTAAAGTGAGACACTAGAGGCAACAACATTGTTTTTCATTTGACAATTTAGAGATTTAGGTCTATTTTTCTTCCATAACATTTCTTCTTCAAAGAATATAAGTGATGTAGGATGATGGAGAAAAAAAATAAATCCTGCACACGTTCCATAAAGCTGCAGTGCTGGATGGGGAGGAGCTTATAGACAATAGGAGGACATGCTGGACTGTGATTGGAAGATGGACGAAAACGAAGGTGAGATGGAACAGGAAGTGATGCTTTAAAAAACTATTTTCAAAGATAACAAGTGCTTTTTTGGTGGAAAATTTAAGAATATTTTCTTTTTAAACAATTATTAAGTCATTTGAGTTCAAGCTTTTTACTGCCCAAAACAACAAAATAATAGTGTGGCTTTTTAAAAAAAAAAACATTTGTGTCAAATTCTCACTTAAGTCGTATAAATGTAATAATGTATATGATATATTCCCAAAAAAGTAACTCTAGTTTTTTATTTAAATATTTATTACTTATATATGGTATATTTATACACCATATATATATATATATATATATATATATATATATATATATATATATATATATATATATATATATTATTGCAAATTTCCCCTAAATGTTGGATTATCTTTTATTTTTATATTTTTATATATATATATATATATATATATATATGTTTATATATAAATAATTTGATGTTTAAACAAAGAGTGACTGGCACTAAACTAACTGTTAGCGTCGTGCACTCTGACGGTGACTGGCACGAAGCTAACTGTTAGCGTCGTGCACTCTGACGGTGACTCGTGCACTCTGAGCGTCGTGCACTCTGATGGTGACTGGCACTAAGCTAACTGTTAGCGTCGTGCACTCTGACGGTGACTGGCACTAAGCTAACTGTTAGCGTCGTGCACTCTGATGGTGACTGGCACTACAGTGCACCCAAAGCTCTCACTGCTGAGCCACAGGGGGTCGAAGCAGCAGCTGATGAGCCGTGCAGCTTGATCAGCTCCATCCCCGGCGATGAGAGTTGTTGTCTCAGATAGAGTTCAGATTAGTGTTCATTTGCTGACACTTCCTCCTGGGAGTCCAGGCTGAGCTCTATCACTGAGCCAACCTTTTAATCAGTCTGCTAGTCCTGATTATCTGCACAGTTAAAACTGCTGGAGAGTGAATCATACCAAAAAGTTGGTTCTTATTAAACTTTTATTTTAATAGCCATTGCACATAAATGATCAAGTGAAAGTTTTTATGAGAAAGACTATCCTGTTTCTTCAGGCTCACTTTGATTAAATGAAATGCATGCTATACATTAGTCTATTTAATGCAGACACAAATACTGGAAACACATGTTCCTGTAATAGCCTTAAGGTTTTTCTATTGTAGCAAAACTCCAAAAATAATGGGCCTGCAACATTTCATTCTCATTCTAAACTTCTCTTTTTTTGTAGTAGTAGTAATGGTTGAGCGTCCTTATTCACATTCAGGAAACTCTAAACTGCACAAAATTGTCTTGTATTGCTTGTTAAATGTCACCTGTTCATGAGGAGGCGCACGTTTGTAAGATGTGCTCATTAGCATAATCGACAGCCCTAAACATCAAATTACATCGGTTTGCTCTATTTTTGGGTTAGTTTCAGAGTGGAAAGTATTTCCCAGTTCTGTTGTCCAACATTAAGGATGAAAACATAACAAACTTAACTGTTTTTATTAGTTACATTAAGGGAGCTGAACAAAATGTTAAAATAGTTTATAAAGTTGCCGATGTCGGATTGTTTCTTGGTCAGCGACTTATGCTGTGTTCGGCAACTTTCTCATCTAATGCATTGTGGGATTGTTAGCTGAAACTACAGCGTCCTCCAAACAAATATAACATACAATATTTAAGCAGGTTTAGAGTATTTAGAGTGTTTACATTGAATACATTAAATACATTAAATCGATACAATAGACAGGGGGTCTGTAAATGTCTTTAAAAAAGCAGTTTTGTCAAAAAAAGGCCTTAGAATTAAAAACAAACTCTTCAATTTAATTTTCAATGGTGCTGAAATGTATTCTCAAGGATTAAATGTTTATATTAAATATGTTTGTGTCAGAGATGTTATACACCTATTACCAAAATATGGTAGATTGTGCTGCTTTTTTGTGGACTTTCCATCAATATCATTAGCAAACACTGCTAGTTACATTAGTATGGAAGCTCAATGTGTCATCATAATTGTGATTTTAGCAAAAAAGTAACTTGAATAAATCCATCATTTTGAATCACTTCATCCATCCATCTAGTTCATGCTGCTTCAAATGGGTTTTTAATGGTTGCTCTTGATGCACGCAATTCTCCCACAATGCAATGCACACAGGACATTCACAGCTGGAAAAACGACAAATCTATGATTTGTGAGTGGTGATGAAACAGCTGCAGAATGATTTAGGAGGACATAAAAAATAGTGTCAAACTCGAGAAAATATTTTGTTTTCTATTTGGGAAGTTTGATCATCAACCATATCATTCTGAAATAGCAGTTTGATGCAGATGTAACTATTATATATATATATATTTATATATTTTTCTCATTTTCTGTTTGTTTAAAATGGTCAAGTGTGTTGATTCTTTGTGTACTTACTGATAAAACAGTATACTTTGAGGATTAGTGTGCACAATATACTGCATATAATTAGTACATCGTCTTATTTCACAGTAGATATGGTCTGTGCACATTTCACACTCAGAATTCAAACACTAAAACATAATCAAAACTCAAATATAGCTATGTATATTGCAGATATACAATAGCTTACAGAAATAGGGACTCTTAAATCATTGTATGTCTTTGATTGACATGACAAAACAGGGCTCAACAGAAGGTGTCACCAGGTTGCCATTGGCAATCATTGTGAGAAATTGACAACTAATTATAGAGCTTTCGCTGCCATCAGTGGCAACCGCTATTTAACAAACAAAAATAGTGATAGAGAACAACAAAACCTGCACCCCAAAATGTATTTATTTGTAGTATTGGTTGCATGAGTGATGTTTAAATATTGCTATTACAGTCCGAGATAAAGAGAGGTGCAACGACCCAGAAAACTTGTTTGTCTCGCAAATCAGATCAACAGGGCTCAAAAACAACTTTTAAAGGTGGTTGCCAGTTTTGCAAAATGAGGTAAACCAATCCTTACTGCAACTACAGCTTCTATGTGTACTTTCAGGAGACAGATGCATCAGTCACTACTGATTGGTTAGGGTGAATTAATCCCCTCCTCCCAATCAGAAACTGGCAAACATGGACATTGAAGTAAAAAAAAAGGCTGTTTGGATGCCAGATAAACAACTGGCTTGAAATCAATACAGCCATGAAGAAGAAAAAAGGGACTGCCAACATTTAAATTAAGAGAAAAAAGTCTTAACTAAGTTAAGAAATAGCCGACATCAGACCCACTCAATGGCTGCTGTGAGATAAAGAAACATCATATCTCCAAAACGTCAGCTTTTCCCCAAAATAGAAAAGTCCGCCTTAAATTGAAACCGATGGCCATGCAAATCACACGGCCTATTTAAAGCGGGCTTACTGCTCCCTTCGGCCATGAAACCTAATCAGCAGTAAAAATGACCATGTAAACTTTTAATTCAAAAGAAGCCGTAATACTTAACAGCGCGGCCCCAACACATACGCAACAGAATGGAGGCTTGTTACTCTGCGAGTTCCTCTGCAGAGGGTTCAGAGGTCGGCGGCAACCACGAGCGATTCCCCCTGCAGCGGGGAGAGACGGATCGACTCATGCAAGGACACTTTCACTGGGATGAACGTAATGCAATTGAACCGGCAAGCTTCTGGCTAGCGGATGATCCTCTTAAAATCTGCCGGGCCACCCTGCTGCAGAGATTTCCTGCACAGGTTGAAAGCCCCGTCGAGGTATACAACACATGAAACACTCCTGCAGTGCCCCAGATAGCCCGAAGAATTAATAAGCTCAATGCATTCCCCGTCACACGCTGTATAGTTGTTCCCATTTTCAAAGAGGAGCAGAGTGTGTAATGTATATTGTGAAGTGTCTCGGGGCTATTTTCAGTGTCTGCTTCATAAAATTCAAACCGCAGAGACCGCCAGCGTGAAAGCCAGATACCTGCACACACATACACACATACACACTTCTGCTCATTTACATCCTCGCCGTCACACACTCAGCCATGCACGTAGAGAGATACACATGCATATATACATATATATATATGTGTGCACGCACACACTCGGTCACAGGTGGCTTGACAGCATTATACTGGAACACTGCAGGGGCTGCATGCACGAACACACCTGCATACACTCACAACTACACACTCAGTTAGTTAGTTAAATCAACACACACACATTCAGACCTATATTCATTCATTCAGAGCCAGTGTGAAAGCACCAGACCAGAGCTGTGCATACATTGAAAAATGCCTGACAAAAGTAAGCTCCTTTAACTGGCTTCAAGCTGAAAAAGAGTCAGCGGTGCTTATTGGAGATTTGTTTCCCCTCAAAGTCCTGCAGAGGTGCTTCTGAGAACCAACATTCCCAGAAAACCAGACAATTTCTAGGGCATGTGTTGCACAAGTGCAAGTACAGCAACAACTGGGATAAAGAGGCTGAACCTGGATGATAGATTATATACAGGAGAAGTACAGTATCAGCATGAAGCATTGAACCGGCCTTCAGTACTGGTGAATCACATCAGCTCCTCTCGCCTCATTCCTTTAAAAAACAATGGACAGTCGATTAGCTAATGAGCCGGGAGAAGAGTCCAGGCTGTCTGAGGAAAGTTTAACTGCTATCTGTCAGCCTATCCAGATAATGCTTCTACCTTTTCTGGTTGAAACCTGCTGGAGTTTGCAGGGTGGTGTCTGTTGGTTGCTGTTTGTCCATGCAAACTTACCATAGCAGGGTATGCTTTAGGGCGGGGCTACCTTATGAGTGAGATGTTGCTACCACGGCGTTGTCTGGTCTGGGAGATGTATATGTTTCTTTGTTTTTTTTCATCTTAGAACTTCAAGCAATGGCGAAAACCAAGATGGCAACGGCCAACTTGTTGAACTCAAGAGAGTAAGGCTTGCCAACGTCCCATTGGCAACCATTATGAGGAATTGGCAACCAATTCTTGACCGTCTCAGCAGAATCAAGACCGATTGGAGGTCATCTTAGAAAGTAGAAATGATAGACGAGCTGATGTTGGTGTCACTTGAAGGACCCACAATCCAAGACCTCGATGCTTAATGCTAAATCTGTGGTGGGGATCATTGCAAGAGGTGTAGTACGAAAAATTGGAAAGTGAGAGAAAAAGATGAAAAAGCCACCAAATGATGGTCCATTTAGAGTCAAATAGACCATAAAGCAGGGGATGCTTTAGGGCGGGGCTACCTTGTGATTGACAGGTTGCTACCACGGCATTGTCTGGTCTCTGAGTTGTAGGTGTTTTTGTCTTACAACCTTAACCCTTTAACATTTTGGTCACCTAAAACTTTCTTATTCAGCGTTCAGTTTTAATTAGCAGCACCTTCTTTTGTAACTTCTGGTTGCAGAAAACCAAGATCGCAACGGACAAAATGCAGAACTTGAGGCTTCTAATCTGGAGTCCACAACACGTCACGGTGACCAAGTCCACTACAGTCAATGGCTGTAGACTTGTAGTCTTGTTACTGAGTGCAGCACATTGAGTAGTTTGTAAAATATCTGACTATTTCAAGGACGAACCAACTGTTGGTTCAGAGATGTTAGTTTGGTGTTATGCTTTACTAATTTACATGTCTCCTAAGAAAACTACTCTTAAGAAGTGACAGTCCCTGAAACAGGATCAATGTAAGAAGGGAACAAGAACAACTCCAGTGCTGTTAAGAGCCAGAGCTTAGTCCATCCATCCGTTTCCTATATCCGCTTATCCTGTTCAGGGTTTCTGGGAGGCCTTCAAGATAGCGACGGACAAAACGCCAAACCTCGAGGCTTCAAAACGCCAGTCTACAGACCAACGGGTAATGCAAGGGGGGCTACGTCTACTTCTTATGGACAGACTATGCTCACTAAAAAGTAAACTACACTCTGTTTTACAGGAAGTAGTAAATGTGTGAAATAGGAATGATTTCAAACGCAGCCAATAACTGTATCCCATCTACGCCCTATTTTCCATACAGGAAGTTAATATCTCTTTTGTTATTCCTACCCACGCACCTCTGATTGGTTCGTTTTTTTTTTTGCCAATCAGGAAACAGCTGTCAGAAAGCACATGTGGTGGAAATTGGCCATGTTGGTGGCGATTCAGAGGTCGCAATCCAGGCTGTGTGTAGAACAGGACCAGCTCAGGAGACACAGCTGCCGTGTTGTTGTCTCCGTGTCAGATATTAGTTGAATTTATTGAATCAATTAAAATGGTTTGCCTCATTTGTTTTAAGTGCGACGCATGATTTGATGTATCGCCTTCCAAATGTAGACGTGAGATGAAGAAAAACACGAGTCAAGGGAGAAGAAGAGAGGAAACGAGGTAGGGAGGTAAAGACGGAGTGTGAAGAGATGCTCTATATGTATATCAGTGAATGAAGGACAGACCGTGGAGGACAGGATGAGAGGCTGAACTGAGGGACAAAGAGGCAGAGAGACGGCGTTGCCAGCGTTAACAGATGTTTCTGTGGTTTGAGCTCAGAGCTGTTCTGCTCCTCGGTCTGCTCCAGCCAACCCTCTGGCTTCACCTCGCTTTGTGACAATGTGTGCCAGGAAGTGTGTGTCTCTATATCCGTGTCCCCTTCTTATCTTACTATCCTTCTGGGGACCCTGATAATAACCTGACCAGGGACCACAGATGAAAATTAGCTCTCTGGCTAACTGTGACACATTTACATTGAGGTGGAAACTGGAATGCTGTTTAATGTGCACTGTCCTTGGTCAATAAACACATTCATTAAATAAATAAAAATTCAGTTGTATGTAAACCAACAGAGATAAACTTTTGGCCAAAGTGAGGTCATCTGTGCCATTCAGTCTTCCTCTAGTGTTGTCACAAACCCAATTTGTGACTTTGATACGATACCCTGTCTAAAAATATTGTTACCGACACTGAACTGATGCTACAGCAAAAATCAGGAAAACTAATGGAATGATAGATGACAGAACCTGGAACTTAATAATTTTTTTTATTAATTAAAAATTGTATTAATTCAAAAAACGTACATGGATGCTGTAAACGTATGTTCCCTTAACTTGACGTTGTCTGTGACTTTGTTTTCATGATAGTTAATTTTATATTTGCAACCAGATATCACGTTAAATTGCATTTTTCTAATTGTAAAACAGCGACCCTGCAATAGTTCAGGGAGAGAGTGGTACTGCATGGCATGGATGTCGGACGGCGAAAGGCTTCCAAAACAAAACTTGCTAATAAATTCCAGTAAAGTTTTGTGAAGAGTTGATGAGGAAAAATCTGCTTAAATCAAAGACACAACTCAGAAAGTTGCTGTGCTTTGTTGAAGTGGTGATTGTGAAGGAAATGTCAGACACACGGTAAAATAATAATTAAACACATGCCCTTTGGTGGGTCATGTGTTTGAAAAATAACAGGAGACGCTTGGACTTGGGTTCAGAAAAGATGGTGTATCTAATTTTACAGGTACATTTGGTCGGTAGTTAAAGCTGCATTGTTATTTTCTCGTTTTTGTTTCCTCGCTTTGAAAACCATGTTGGTACGCTGCATCGGAAGAAGGAAGTGGAATCAGTCCAGTGAGTGATCTGAGAGACATTTGTAATGCTTTTTGTTCTGGAAACGATGTAATCCTAAAAATACTTGAGTTGACGGATACGAGTGAAAACGACAGCTTCACCATGTTGCATATTATAATAAATATCATTATTATTTTGTACATTGTGCTGTAAACACTGATGCTTTTTAAAGATGTTTTAGAATCCTGTGAGCATGCATTAGCGTCATTTATTTTTCCAATTAATGCAGTCACAATTAGTATAGTATAGTATAATGAATAATGAGTTAACCAACAGACACAGTAAACAGTGAGGAGGGCTGTCACAGCTTTTTCCACCACGTTGCATCTGCAGAGTTGCTAATTGAAACATGAAGCATCAGCGGCGTTTCAGTGAGTGTTTCTAATTTTCCCTTTTTCCACTTTGGAAAATGACACAATACACTTAAGTTGCACATTCAGCGTTCAGCTAACAGGTAAACAGTTCCTAATGAGCTCGCTTCCATCCAATGACTTAATGAAGGGAGACATTTTTTTGTTAACAGAGCGATATGTCTGATATGTTTTTTGCTTTGAACAACCTGTTTATTTTTAATTTGATGTAACAAGCTGCATTATGCATGAAATTAGTTGTGCACAAACACGGGCATTGTGCGTCCTGAGCCCCGCCATCCATTCAGTGGGTGTCTCGCAAATTAAAAAGCCATATCTGCTCTTTTCCGTTCTTCAGACGCCGTTGCTGTCAGACTTGTAATTCATTCGCTCTTAATCTTGTATTATTATGCTAATAATAAGCAATCAAAAACATTTCAACGGGCAAATTGAAACTGGAGAGAATTTCAAAAGCAAACAATTGAACGTTGACAGCACATTTGGCAGTGCTGAGCGCTGGGAAACTGTTTCATGTTTCCAGCACCACTGGGCCGCGAGCTTTCAGCGGTTTCTCACAGTTGACAACAATCAGAAATGTTGATCCAAGTGGCTGATCCTCAGCTTTACAGAGGAAGCTGTATAGAGAGCCGAATCAGTGGAAGTAGAGCTGTTATTCCATTTATTTACCTGCTATTCTGTTTAATCCGGCCCCATCAATCACAGCTGATACTAGACAATCATTGTTGCTGTTCTTTGACCGTGTCTCTCACCAATTGTGCACAAATGTTTGGCCGTCTGTGCACGTAATTCTCAGCTCTGCATGCACTTGTATACAACACATTACCAGCAGGTTAAAAGTGGGTGAACTCTAATGACCCAGAAATAGTTTTTGAAGCTTTTTTTGTGTCTTTATGCTGAACATTTATTAACAGAAATAGATATTAGAGATGAATTATAAGCTGTTTAACTTCCTAACACTAGATCTAAGCAGATATACTGGCAAAACTAATAATGGCAAGCTTTCTTTTTAATCAATCAAAATACAAAAAAAAAGGCACAGAAAGACACAGAATATCCAAAATGGTATATTCCAAATACAATTTGATGAAGTAGTTTCCGTTATAGGTATAGTAAACTGTATCTGACCCGGTCAAATGACCTATAAATGGATGAACAGAGTCAAGGTCACTGGAGTGATTTTACACACAAACTACTAGAATTATACTTGTTGATATATGCAAAGTATTTGATGATGTTATTGGAAACTATTGGCGATATGTTCTTAATTCTTTAACGATATTTGTTCATTTCGGTTTCCAATGTCATGAGACATGTTTGGAAATGAACAAAGGTGTTTTTCAATAAATTAGGGCTTTCTATTAAAATGAACCAGCTGTCATTGTTTTTACACAGTGGACAGTGTGTGTTGCGTTTGTTTTGGGGTTTCCCAAAAGAGACATTTCACGTAACTCAAATCAACCAGGAGATCCTCACTCATGGACCCGGTCCGTCTCTCAGTGTGGAAAAATGAGCCCTCGCTTACAGCTCTGCAAAACACGGCCGGGGCTCGTAAGGTCACCGATATTATTAGCGACTGGCTGACATTTGGTTGCCATGACAGGAAACAGCGACGGCTGAATCAACCAGAGAACAAGTCGGACAATAACAGAGGACAATGGGAAACACTGAGGGCGGGCTGTGGATGAAAAATAAGGGGAACGCCGGAAGATTCCACTATTAACACAGAACATGGGTCTGAACAAAGCTGTCGTCGCTCCAACATCGAGCACGATTTTGTTCCTGCGTGAATTGTACATGAGCAGTGAACTACATGTCTGCTGTTACTGCACCACCTTCAGAGCCAAGCAGCCGAACAAAGCTCAGCTGTAGACGTCTGGGTGGAGCTCAGTGAACAAGACTCCACATCACTTCATTATGTGACCAAAACACAATCCAGACTGTGATGGTAACAGTGTAAACATAAAGCAGAACCATGGCTGAAAGGACCTCTATTGCTGCTTTAAACATGTTGTGAAATCCATATTTGTCTATATATAACAAGCCGCACGTCGGCTGGTTTACTACAATTGTATGAACCCAAAATAAACAGATTTTTTGCTTTTATTTTATTGCAATAAACAGACAAAAAGTATGCCGAAACAACTACATGTTCATGCTGATGTGTAAAAAGTCTGAATTCATGCTTTATTAGGTCTGTCTATAAGATGACAAGCAAACAACTTTTAAAATGGTTGTTTTGGGAATGGAGTTTGGGTCAATCCGTGCTAGGCTATGCTAACATTGTAGCTGCTTAAATACAGTCACAACAGTGCTGTTTATACCATAGACCAGTGGTTCTCAAATGGGGGTACGTGGGGGTATGTGAGATTTTTTAAAATATATTTAAAATTAGCATCCATTCAAAAATCCTTTAAAAATTGTTATTTAATAAATATTCAATAAAATATAATCGTAAGTTCATGAACTGAATTTAATGCAACAATACAATCTTCAGTGTTGACAGTTTAATAAATCAGACACTGATGGCAGAGCGCTGTGTATTACATCTTTTTTTCAACCAAAAATGCTTTGCGCTGGTTAGGGGGTACATGGCTGAAACAAGGTTGAGAACCACTGCTCTAAACAACTGAATTATTTTTTTTTTATCTATTCCTGGGCAGACAGGATATACACCACACAAAATTATGTTTTTTTAAATTCATAAATGTCCTCCTGATAGGCTTTTGGAGCCTCCTTTAAACATTTATTTGGATTTTCCTTTTTTCTGTCTTTGCTTTGGATGAGTTTTCAGTGTTTTCCAACTGTTGCATTGAACAGTGAATGCAGCACCGCTTTTCGTGCCGCCAGTGTGATGAAGCCCAGACCGAACTCATTACTTGTTTCACTGCGTTTCCTCATCCGTCTCAACAAATCTCCACCCATAAGGGCGTGACCTGACATTATTACTATTGTGTCCCCGCTAATTCCACTCACTCCCTCCATCCTTCAGTTTCCCATCCTCCGTCTCTCGACCCTCTCACCTTTCCTCTCTCTCTCTCTTTCTACTTCTGTTTGTGTCAGTCAAGAGACATCTCTCCGTTCGCCGACTCTATTTCCTGTGGTCTTTCGGGTCACTTGCCTCATTCTCTTCACGGGTCACATGGCTTTGCCTCAGACTGCCAGGAAAAACTAAACAACAACAGTGGATTCTGGCGGTTTTCTTTAATTAGTTGGTACCAGTCTGCGCCGCCCTCCCAGTCACCCCCCCACCAGCACCACTGTCTTTCTCTGGTCATGTGCACTGAACATCTGGGGGAGGTCTTAACAGCCCTGCAACTCTGTAATTCTTTAACAAAACTGGGAGCCGCCGGAGTGATTGGGTTTGATGAGCTGTGAAAAAAAAAAAAGGGGAAAGGTGGGGGAGACACGGCGGGGAGGGGGAGTTGAGACAGAGATGTGGACTGAATCTGTCTTTTAGGACGGTCAGAATGTGAGAAGGATAAAAGTTACAGACGTGGAGACGTTTAATGAGAACGTCTGCTCCGTGTCACCAGTAGGGACGGCCATCTTTAGGATTCTATTGATATACGGACACCAATCACTTCTCTTATTGATACTACTGCTGTCATGTTGATAGGTTGACAGTGTAGTGAGTCATCAGGTTATATGATTGCCATAAAATGTGTGTTTTTGAACTCGTGTTTGATGTCTCTTGACTACTAGATCATTCTGTCTTTTTATTTCTGAACGCTGAAAAGGATTTCTAAAAAACTATGCATCGCTTTCAACATAAACAGATACAGTATGTCCACGTCCCAGATAGAGTTAGAGCTGCTCCAAACTTTGTTAATATCTTGAGTGAATTGAGGCGTTTTTGCTAGAAAGCAGTACCTACAGGGAAAAGCAGGTGTTTTGCATCCACGCTCTAAAGCATGGCGCATTGGCGTATTTGAACAAGTTTAAATATTTTCATTTGATATATTTTAACTGAAGGATGGAGGGAGTGAGTGGAATTCCTGTGAGGACACAAAAGCCTATCAGTGTTGAGATGCTCCTCCGCCCTTACTGGGTGGAGATTGAAAGGGAGGATGAGGAACCATGAAACTGTCTAATGGCAGTGGTTCTGGGCTTCATCACACTGGTTCTCCAATCGGGGTCGGTGCTGCATTCACTGTTCAATGCAACAGTTGGAAAACACTGTCATCTTGGGCAAAGACACTTAAAAGTTGAAAATCCAAATAAAGGCTTAAAGGGTGTGGACTGGATTTATGAATTTAAAAAAACATAATTTTGATGGTGGTGTATATCCTGTCATCAGGAATAGATAAAAAATAAATAATTCAGTTGTTTAGAGCAGTGGTTCTCTAAATGACTGTTTTTAAAGTAATGTAATGTTCTCTGTGAACCTTGTTTCAGCCAAGTACCCCTAACCAGCGCAAAGCATTTTTGGTTGAAAAAAAGATGTAATACACAGCGCTCTGCCATCAGTGTCTGATTTATTAAACTGGCAACACTGACGACTGCATTGTTGCATTAAATTCAGTTTATGAACTTACAATTATATTTTATTGAATATTTATTAAATAACAATTTTTAAAGGATTTTTGAATGGATGCTAATTTTAAATATATTTTTTTTAAATCTCAAGTACCCCCTGGACTGCCTTCACGTACCCCCAGGGGTACACGTACCCCCATTTGAGAACCACTGGTTTAGAGAGAGATTTAGAGAGATAATGTGTTATTTTTCACACATCAACTCCTGATTATTTTCACTCACTTATAGTCAAGTAGTTTCATTTGATCAAAGCCAAAACAGCAAAACGTGGAATCTGTAAACTGTGAAATTACATTAAAATACAGTAATGCTACTGCAGCATATTTACTGTTGACCTGATGGTGGCGCTACGATGAACAGCCAGAGGATCATGGACGTCTGGAGTGCAAAGGTCAAAGCCAGTTAGATATATGTGGAATATTTCTCGTTTTTTTATGAAATTTAGAACCCAATGTATATCAGAGACACAGATCAGCACATGTAATATATTTTATTACTATATTAATTGATGTATTGTATTGAATAAGTCTCATCTTGACAGGCCTAATATTACCTGTGTATGTCTGCTCATGTGTAATAACTGATGGAGGATTTTATTCCTGTGCAAATCTGCCATGTCTGTAATTTGTGAAGGAAATTTCCCGCTGCATGCTGCCGCTGATGAAACTAATCCCCTGGGAATCAAACTCTAATTTCACATGTAGTTTGCTTTTTGTCCGTGTAATTTATTCATTTTTCCTCCAGATGAACTTATGTGGAGTGCAGCTAGTGTCAAAATCTATGCAGGCGGATTTCAAATAAATGTTTTAGTGTAAACTGTAGGTTTTTCTGCTGTTTCTGAAATGGACAAATACTTAAAATATGTAGCTGGCATACTTTTAATTGTAGCACTGCACTTTAACTCTAGAGTCAAATGAGTTTAACACATAATTACAGTCTTGTTTAAGTGTCATGTTTATTTCCAATGTCAGTGCAATAAAGATGTTATTCGCCCTTTGTTTCCTGTGTGGCTCTGTGGCGAACCCCATCCGACTGTGGAGCACGTTCAGTGCACTAAGAGCACTTTAAAGGTCCGTAGAAATGTTCCTATTTGGAGGCTGTGTGATAATAAAATGCCACTTATTCATTCGGATTCAACATTACGCCACCCCCCCCCCCCCCCCCCACCCCCGGCCTTACACTTAGCCTCTAGCTGTGCATCAGCATTGGTAATGAGGCGCACTAAGGCAACCGTTTGCTCGTCACAGCTAAGTGCTCGGTCAGTTTTATTTTACTGCCCTTATGCTTCGTCCGTCTGACAAAATGCACACGGGCAAGCAAGCGATACACGAAGAGACAGACACTCGTATATAAACATCATCTTTTTATTACGCGAGCCAGAGCTTTATACGGACTTAATTTAATTGCTCTAACTTTAACTTTAAAATCAAAGCAATAAATCCATGGCTCGTAAAAGAAAAACTACAAATGATGTCCATCCTGTATTGCCCCAGATGATTTTCTTGGTTGTTGGAACATTTGGACCCTAAAATAAATAGAAAAGATTGCCTTTTCTCTATCTCTCTCCTCCCTGATCTCCATCTTTCTTTCCCACGCTCTCTCCATCCTCCCTCCCTCTCAACACATAAACTGAGAAAACGGCATAAATTGAAGAAATAGCCTGCTGCTTCTGCTTGCATTTTAGAATCCCATTCCCAGAATCACCATAGCTGTAACGATAGCGCTCCCCCTGGCAAACAACAAAACACACTTTCTATCTTTTTTTTTTTAACAACCTCCAAAACACATTAGAGGTTATGTTCTACATTGTGAGAGATAATATGACCAGTAAATACTGGCCTCGGTTGCCAAATGTTGGTGATTGAGATTAAAAACTAACAGCACAACTGCGGAATTGTCTGCACTGAAACCACAGGACAATGTGTTGTTGGTGTTTGAATGCTCTACTGTTTTCTACTGTAGCTTTCTAGGTCCAAATGGAGGTCTTCAGGTGGCCTTTGACCCGACCCCGGGACCCAATGACGACCCATTATTCAGAAACCCTGATTGAAATGTCCCATAGGACCAAAAGCCTATTTGTCCGACTCCCCGTTATCCAGAAAACCCATCGAGATGCCCATTACTCCAGAAACAGACACTCTACCTGCAACAATCAGAAGCACACGGCTAATTAAGGTATGAGGCGAAGGCATGTCCCGCCCTAATTGGCCTCCGATTGGTCAGTACTCAATTCAATAAAGTGTATTTGTATTGCCCAAAATCTCACATCAAGAAATCTGCCTCAGAGAGCTTTAGAATCTGACTCACGGACCCTCACATCAGAACAACTGCCCAAAAACTGCTTTAACTGGGAAAAATGGGAAGAAACCTCCAGGAGAGCAACAGAGGAGGGATATTTTGTTGGTTGGGTTGGTAACGTTTAGACATGAGGAGTGACATTGGTTCAGGAGTAGAGGTAAGAATATCGGATTTAAGCCAATCAGAGGCAGAGAAGGCGGGTCATGTCTTTGCCATAGCGATATAAATATACAAATACAAAGTCATTCTGCATTATACAGTGGGTATATTTGTCTTTCTGGGGTTTTTCGGAGTAATGGGCCATCGGAACAACAGCGTGGCACCATTGGACCTGAGGTTGAATCGCAAATATATTTTGGTCTACAGCATTAATTTACTCAAATACAAGTGTTACAAAGTAAAGGCTAAGGAACCTTTTCAGATTTTGACTGAGTCGGTAACAGTACTAAGCCATGCCACATTAAGAAGCCTTTTAACAAATTCTACTGATTTCTCAAAATATTTTCTCCAGCTGTGATCATGACGTACCAGGTGATCTGAGCTGATATAATGAAAATGCATATTGGACATATTAACACAAAGAGCCGAGACCCGATACAACCTGATTAGACTTGGTTTAATTCTGACCCGGGGTCAGCTTCCCAAAGACAGAACTCACTCCAGCAGAACATTCAGCAGTTACAAGAACCGTTTTCTGTGATGATTCAGCAAAGAATGCAAGAAAAAACCCTCCAGTAGCATAAAATGTCAACTCAGTACAAACATGCAGCAGAGCTGAGCTGCAGGGGAATTTCATTCAAAGATACCAAATTGGATTTTTGGTCCATTATTATCTTCAGAAATAAATAAAGTAGATTCTACTGACAATAAATAAATACATTTCCCCAAGTCATCTAGAGGATGGTGACTGTTGTTCATGCAGGAGGTGAAAATAGGACGTTCTATTATTTCTGTAAATTAGTCTTTGAAGCAATTAAATAAATATTTTTTTTAAGGAATTAACTTTACATCTTTCTTAAGGACATTATTATAGTATTACTGCGTGTTGATTGATAGATCTTAATTAGAGTCGAGTCCAGTTGACTACATTTGAGAATCGGGCCTCAAAGCTCTTGTTCCATGTGTGAATATCATGGAAAAATATCAGATTTAGGAAAATGTAATTAAAATGCAATATAAAATGTGATCCTGTCAAATAATGCAAATACAGAAAACTATGTAAAATAATTTATACATTGAGTTTTATTGTATTTAATTCAAATTCAATAGAGCAGTTTCCTGAAACTTCCTCAGCTACCAAACCTTATCACTGCACTCCATAACCGAGCTCTCTCTCTATCACACACACACACACACACACACACACACACACACACACACACACACACACACACACACACACACACACACACACACACACACACACACACAGTGAGCTGACAATAACATAAGCTGCCAAGGCTATTTGTCAAACTGATTTTTGCACATTTGTCATATTTGCGTCTCTGCCAATTTATCATCCCAGCTGTAACTTTACACTTCAGCTGTTCCAAACTACGCCAAGGCTGTTACCCTGGAACAATTCTTCATCGCGGACACTCGTAGCGGTCCATGTTTAGTCTGCAGACATCCTACACATTCACATTAACACCCGGGGAGTTTCTACTGAGGAGCTCCAACATGTTCCATCAAAAATAGACATATTACTTGTGTTACTTGCATATTGCTTGATTTGCAGAATATGCATTCTGTGTAATAGTAAATTTATCCACCATATGTTCTATTTATTTTATTTTATTTTATTTTATTTTGTCATTTTATTTATGTGATTTAATTTAATTATTATTTTATTTTGTCATTTTATTTATGTGATTGAATTTAATTATTCTTATATATTTTATTGTCTTTTTTAGGGTTATATGCTGGGACAACATTCCAAGAAATGATTTGTTGTTTAATTTGACCATATGTTTATGTTGTTTTTCTGATTTGTTCTGTTTTGTTGTTTAAAAATAAAATAAATTTATTTCATAAATATTTAAAGAAATACATATCACACATATGTACTGTAATAAAAACTGTTGAAATACTACAAGGTGGTTACATTTTTTAGCTGAAAACCGGTTGCTTGTGGTGTGTCTGGATGCATCCGTGGGGTGTGTGTGTGTGTGTGTGTGTGTGTGTGTGTGTGTGTGTGTGTGTGTGTGTGTGTGTGTGTGTGTGTGTGTGTGTGTGTGTGTGTGTGTCTCTGAGCATAGCAGTGGAACAGAAGAGCTGCCATCTGGCAAAGCCCTCCACCTGCTCACCCTCTGGTGGTCCTCCATTGTGTGAATGTGTGAGGTATAGGCGGCACCTTGGTGGTCTCCTAAATCCCTGGATCTGCCGTGGTCTGATTGAGCAGAGGCATGTGTGTGTGTGTGTGTGTGTGTGTGTGTGTGTGTGTGTGTGTGTGTGTGTGTGTGTGTGTGTGTGTGTGTGTGTGTGTGTGTGGTCCGACGAGTGTGACGAGCAGCAGGAAAAAACGTTACGCTGTGGGGCTCGTTCTGTTAAATTCGACACAGTTCCGTCACCAGTTGTGGAACCGATTGTTGAATGATAGTTTTTTGCATCCGCACACGTTAGATTACAATTTGTCAAGAAGAAGGTGGTTCAGGTCGCTACGTTGTATTTGCATGCAGCTTCATATTTCCGTGCACGTACCCCTAAACATCCAGGTACATATTTGTGCATCTTAAATTTGTAACATCACAATCGGTGGTATAACAGAGTTGGCGCTGATCCATTTTGATGGCTGGCTCCTTATCCAGTGAAATGTTGCTCTATCTGCCTCTCAATGATCCACACACAGAGTGGGCCTCCATGGTTCCTCACCAGCCCTATCACTAGATAAGATATCTGGGTAATCGTGTTTTCATCATTGTTTTCCTACGTGCTTGGTAGAGTTTTCAGTTACAACGCTAGATGCAGATAAATCCTCCACACTGACCTTTGTGGCTGCACCTGGTTCGATGGTTTGGGGGATTTTCAGTGTGCTTTCTGTGGAGTTTTTACAACGTGCAAGCTACTAGAATTCATCCAATACCACTAACGAAACTGCATCCGATCCAGCCTAAAATGTTAGATTGTGTATCATCTATGCATGAATCCGATATCAAGTTTTTTCATCAATTAACAGCTCATTGTAAACAGGAACAACAAGAACACTTATATGTTGGAAGTAGCTAAGGGGTGATCCCTATCGGATCGTTCTCATTCCTGTTGATAGTTGCACATGCTCAATGTCGATCAAGCTTGTGCTAGCATGTAACCTTAGCCAGAGCTAGCAAAAATATCAGCATTTGGCATTATTTTACAACGGAAAAAAACAGTTGAAAGGCAATGTGTACTAGTTCATGTTTTACAAAGAATGAAACATGAGGCCAGGCCACACAATGATAGCAATCATATCACATCCATACAAGGTTCATAGTATACAGCTGTTAGAAATGATTCATATTTTTGTTGATAACACACTGATATCTCATCCGTACTTTTCGGTTCTTCTGGGAAGGAGAAGCTGATATCCAAACGTCTCTTCAAACAACTTTGTTCCATTGGAACTAGTTCGAGGTCGAGAACACAGCGGTGCACATCGATGGCGGCGGACTGTGAGCCGGTTCACCACAGAGAAGCCGGAGCTGTGACAGCTGAGGTGACCATGACAAACACTCCACCAGCGAGGAGGTGGACTCGCTGCTGGATCGGGACAGGGTCGCTGCTGAGAACTCAGCTGATTGATTATGCTTTGTCTTGCCGACAATGTGTATACCTTTCTTTTTCTTTTTTTATCCTCTTTGGAACCATGCTGGTTTCACCGAACAGCATTGCTCAGTTTTTCAGGAACACGTTGCTTTACACCGGAAAGCTGCCCAGTTTACAGTCATAGTCTGACCTGTTTGACACTGGGGAGTTAGGGGATGAGGGCCTTTTGTAAAGTACAGCAATACACCAATTATATTCATCATAAGCTAATAGTATTTCTATTCCCTCTGTATGTCTTGATATATATGAAGAGATGAATCATTCAGGGGACTCAGATATAGTGAGAACATCTCCTGTATGGTTTCCCTTACTGTAGTTCCTGTTGTTGACAATGATGTGATGCAACTGTGAAATGAACACAAACTGATTATTTAAAAAAGATATATAAGTATAAACAAAGAGGACAAGCTTACCATACACATCATTAAACAGATAGAAATTGGACCTAAAGGTTAATTAAAACATAACAACAAACATAGAAAATATCCTCACAGGTTAGTAATTAAAGTGAACACTTAACATGTTTTAAAGTAAATGATATGACTGTACTTTGATTAAACACACCAACACCAAACAACATTTCTAACCAAAGCCTCGAGTTTGGTGATCTTGCGGTAGACATCTTGGATTATGGCGTCACAATCTTGATTTTTTGCAACCAGTGAACAGAAGTTACCATATTCGGAATTACAAGGTAGCCCCGCCCTAAAGCATCCCCTGCTTTATGGTCTGTTTGACTCTAAATGGAGCATCATTTACTAAATGAACATCATGCTGTATTGAAGAAGACTTGAAACTAGAGATTGAGACCATAAACTCATGTTTACAATGTTTACTGAGGGAATAAATCAAGAGAGAAGTAGAGTCATTTTCTCATAGACTTCTATACAACCAGAGGAGTCGCCCCCTGATGGACACTAGAGAGAATGCAGCTTTAAGACACTTCCGCATTGGCTTCACTCATCAGAGCCGGAGGTTGCCGTCTGATCGAGGCTTTTGTCAAATGGAATTGGAGTTTCATCTTTCATCCTTTGCCCACTTTTCAAAAATGATGCAGTGTGTTGACTCAGACTCAGACTTGGAGCTGAAGATAAACTTAAATGGGGCTCATTGGAGGTGAGGGCGAATATATTTGTGTCCATATTGGTGCAATATACAGTCTGTCTCTGGTCGTGTATTCATGGAATCCTTTTGCTTTGAGGAAACACTTTTTAGTTGTTTTAGTGCACTAAAAACATCATCGCAGTACACGGCAAACAAACCAAGTAATCCTAACTGCTCCATCACTGGTTGTGAATATTTCTCAATGCAAAGAGAACATTTGCTGAAAGTCAGACAAGCCTGTCATGATGACTTGTTTGCTTTCTTCATTTCCTGTCACTTTGGATTATCAGCAGTGATTCCTCTAGATCAGAATAATGTGCAACTTGAGCAAACAGCCCAATAAAAAAGCACCTTCAGATATCCGTTTGTGCTGCGATTCCTTTTTGTGCAATCTACCATAATCTCCACCTATACTGCAATAAAAAAAGGAGATTTTTATTTCACGGCTGAACTGTGGTTATGTGGTTACGGTGTACTTCCTGTGGACCGAGTGTTATGGTGTCGTAAAAAGATGCCCATCTCAGCCCTGCAGTCGGAAACAAAACCAAGACAGACAAAGGGGGGAAATAAAGATGGACGGCATCATAAAGAGAAAAGGAAAAAGAAATAAAGAGGATGGAGAGAGAAAATAGAGATCACAAGAGCAAGATACACAGGAAGAGAGGGGATGTTCAACGGCCGCTGACCAAATGATTCATGACAAGTTAGCTCAGCGCACAGACCTCTGGGGTCACCCAGGAAGACAACGGGGAGGGAGGGGGTGAGAGGGAGAGGGAGGGGATGACAAAAATGAGACGGAGCAGAACAAAAAGAAAGAGAAAGGAGAATGTGATTGGAAGAGAGAGATGGAAAGATTACTGGAGAAGAGAGAGAAAAACTGTGAAGTAGCGGTCAATACGAATGTGGGTCAGCTGTGACAGAGTCGGGGTCACGGAGGGGAAAGTCTGCTGGAACAGCCTCACTATTTATTTAGTATTTACTTTGTCTAGCTAGTGAGGTGGCTCCAGGGATCACTAAGTCTGACGGTTGATCCACTACTTTGGACCAGACTGAATTCAACCTGCTGGATCATGGCATATTGTTCAGATATTCATGTTCCCCAGAGGATGAATCCATCCGTACAATACTTTGGTCTTTGACAGTTAAATAGATATACAGGGATTGTCTTGACAAAAGTCGAACTCACTGTTTCCGATTTTTCTTTCTAGGAACTATTATTGACAACATCCATTTTCTATAACCGCCAATAGACAGGTCGCCAGACTGTCGCAGGGCCGACACGCAGAGACAGACAACCATTCACGCCTACAGGTCATCAGTTAACCTGAGGTGCTTGTCTGTGGGGGGGGAGGAAGCCGCAAAACCCTGAGAAAAAAAACCCAACGCTGACACGGGGAGAAGACACACGCAAACTCCACACAGAAGGGCCGTCCAACCCCGGGATCATTTCCAGTGCTGTGTTTTCGCCGCACGTCACACAGATCGCTTTGTCAAACGGTGAAATAGGAAAACATGGACTGAGAAAATCTGGCATTTTTATAAAAGAGACACAAGCTAACACCGGCAACATGACTATCAGCACAAACCTGAAGTGTTTTGACGGTAGGTTACTTATCTCTAGTGGTGCAACGGATCATAAAACGCACGGTTCAGATCGTATCGTGGATCGGAGTCACGGATCAGATCAGCACGAAAGAAAAAGGGGAGCAAATGTAACTTTTATTGATGATCCATGTTGTTTGAATATAGCAGCTGGTCTACAAATAATCGTTTAAACCGCGCTGAGGTCAGTAAAACATCAAACATTCTAAATGTTATGCTTTTACTTTGAAAGTGTTTTTTGTGATATTGGTGGTTAGACCGCCATGTAATGTATGAAAACCAGACAAATCCCACCTCAGTTCATAGTTTAGATCACGAGTCGGTTCTTTGTGACGGATGAGAGAGAGACGACTCTCAACGCCGCTCTGTCGAGTTTGGTTATCAAGGATGATACACTCTGTGAGTCGTATTTGTTACGGCAGCTGAGGTTAAAGAAACTACCTGACTTGTTTTTGTGGTTGAATTATTACTCTTATCATGTAATCTGTCCTTAATATTGGTGGGTTTAACCTTTAGGCCTAATTTAAAGTTAAATTCTAGTCAAATTCCTCCAATCAGAAGAGTACTGTCTGTGTTTCTCCTTTAATGTCAAAAAGCTTAAATCTGTCCTTGCTGTGTTCTTCAGCTTTTCTTATCGTTGTTTTTATCTGCCATCATCATAAATTGTACATTGTTTCTTTTTCAGCCGAGAGTTTATTTTGCTGCTGAATAACTTTTAGATAAAACACCGGCGAGCTTTCTCCTCAGATTCTGGATCTCTGATAGACGGAGAAATTACAACAAAAGCAGCTCATTGTCTTTTCAATTTGAATCATCAGGAAAAAAAAACACATCTGCTGGATGATGATGACGATGATGAAGATGATGATGATACCTGGCTCCATTATATTGTTAGGTTCTATATTTTACTTGTTTCTGTAGCAAAAATGGCCGATCACAGGTTGGACAACACAAATGTAATTTTACTCCTTAATAGTTAAGCATCTTTATATTTTATGTATTCAAATGATGCATACTGCTTGATGTTGGTCATTTAATAAAAGCATATTAACAGACCCACTATTTCGATATATACACATACATATGGGAATTGTATCACGCTGGTTTGCCCATTAGCTGCTCTGAAATAAAAAGGCCAAGTCAGACCAGATGCAGATTATTATGTAAATCTAGAACTCACTATCTATATCATTATCATACACTGAAAGGAAACTTCTGCATTTCTATGCATGAGACACAATGGAGAGCAGCACAGCAGTCTGTCTGACTGCTGGAGTAAACAGCAGAGAGCCTCAACAGGGACACTGTGGAAGTTAATATCCATTCTGCACATAGCGGCCATTTCCTCCTCTATAAATGCATTTTAGTAATTCTGACCTTCATCAGATAAACAGCTAAATACAGTATAGCACGGTATTTCATCGCCCCTGTGAACACCTGCTGGTTTTTAATTGCAAGCACATTATAACTCAAATCGGCGTATTCAATAGATTCTGTAATTATGTGCTTGAAGATAAAAAGTCCCCAGGAGACGTTTTTCTGTTTAACCTGATGTGAAAAAGAAAATGGGCTTTTTGTCAGAGCTGTCAAATGGAGCGAGGATGCAGCTGTGGCCTCCCTATGAACTGCTTTACCAAGCAAACTGCATTCTCTCTAGTGTCCATCAGGGGGCGACTCCTCTGGTTGTATAGAAGTCTATGAGAAAATGACTCTACTTCTCTCTTGATTTATTCCCTCAGTAAACATTGTAAACATGAGTTTATGGTCTCAATCTCTAGTTTCAAGTCTTCTTCAATACAGCATGATGTTCATTTAGTAAATGATGCTCCATTTAGAGTCAAACAGACCATAAAGCAGGGGATGCTTTAGGGCGGGGCTACACACTGATTGACAGGTCTCTACTACAGCGTTGTCCGGTCTGGGAGTTTAACCCTTTCATACTGAAACTTAAGTGAAACATTTTGGTCACCTAAAAAAGTATTTATTTCCGTTCGGATGTACGCCACCCTGATGTCGCTTTTGGTGCCAAAAACCAAGATGCCGAAACTCGAGGCTTCAGAACTGTGGTCCACAAACCACTGGTTGACGTCACAGTGACTGCGGCCACTTCTCGTACAAAACTTTTTTTCTGTGGACCCTTTTATTTATTATTACAATCCATCGCAGCCAAATTCACAAATGTCAAAATTAGGAAACCTTGTTTTTTTCGCTTGTTCCATAAAACTGTATGCTCGTCTTTTTATATTACATTCAACTTAATAAGTAGGCTACAATTATCAGAAAAATACAAACATTCAGGCCCCTTCATGTGGCTGAAAATAATACTACATTTCTGATAGAAAAACTACAGAATAAATTTTGCAAATTTAATAAAGTTTAATTCTAATAAAATCTCCTAGGAATGTCTTTGGGAATGACTGGTGTACGGCACTTACGAGTAAAGAGACAGAGACTCTGAGATCTCTTGAATTCACATTCTTCACGATGCTTCCGTAAACATTTGTGAAGGCAGGATGTTGTCTCAGAGATATGGTGGTTTGAACCCCGGCTCATCAGAGCAGCAGGCTGACGGTTACATTGGTTTTCTACATTAAAGCATCCAAAGAGTGATTTGAATGCTGAGTGTAATAACTCCCGAGGGGTTCGGGAGTGTGATGATGCTCAGCCGCAGGGATCCCTTGTTCCTGGGAAGCACCGGAGCAGATCTAAGAGACCACAGCATGTGTTTACACAGCGGTCCGAGTAGCCCGGCGAAATATCTCTCCATCTCCATCTCTTGTCCCCCCCATCAGCCTTCTGGGACGCAACGACATCCATCAAACAGAACCGTTGAAGCTGGAAAAAAGATTTCCCGCTCTGTCTTTTTCTGCCCCTCACCTTTCAAACCAACGGGTGTCAACTGTTTGTCAACAGATGGAGCGAAGGGAGCGATGAGGCAGAACAATAAAAAGGTACTGGTTTAAAAAGTGAGGAGAGAAGAAAAACATCACAGCAAAAAAACAAAGAACTGTGAAGGAGAAAGAATAACGTAAGGACAGAATGCTTAACGTCTGGAACAGAGAACAGATGTGAGGAGGCTGTAAAGTGATGTTCTGAATCAGCTCACTGATGATGTGCTGGACTAGAGCCTCCCTTCAGTCCGCAGCACACATCTTTAGACTTTACATCATCTCTCCACCCTCCAGCTCCCTTATTTAACTCAGAATGAAACACCATTTGACAAAAGCTAAAGCAGCATGTTGATTTTCTTTAAACTTGACTCGGCAAGCTGGCAACAAAAATATGGTAATGGCCCGGCTGTGGTCAGTGGAGAGCAAGGTAGTTCTCCAATCAGAGGGTCGGTGGTTCGATACCCGGCTTCAGCAGTCGATGTGTCCTTGGGCAAGACACTTAACCCCAAGTTGCTCCTGAAGGCTTGCCATCGGTGTGGACTGGATGATGAATGTTAGTTAGAGTCTGATGGTGGCACCTTGATGGTAGCCTGTCATCAGTGTGTGAATGGGTGAATGATATGTAACATACTACTGACTGTAAGTCGCTTTGGATAAAAGCGTCTGCTAAATGACTGTAATGTAATGTACATGTTTTTTCGTGTTCATAACATCGGAACAGCGGAAACATTGGAAAATAAACGATGGGGATCAAGAACAGCGGACTTTGAGGCGATCACCGCTCCACGGCCGGCCAACCTGCCAGACCTTCTGGACCAAACGCCACCAAGCTGCCCCAGAGAGGAGAAGGAGGAGAGGGAGACGGGAGCTAAGCTAACCCAGCTAGTACCTGAAGACACACCACTACCCAGCATGCTCCTGGCTGTCTGAGGTCCAGTCACAGGAAAATAAGATGGATGAAAGCAGCTGGAGGTTGGTGACTGTTGAGCCCACATCTTCACAGAGACATCGGGACAGACAGCAGGACTCTGGTGGGACGAGAGGAGGTGGACTCTGTGTTCACATCATGATGCTTGGTGCTCAAACACAGTCAAAGATGACGGACCATGTTTTCCTCATGTTGAATGTTTTAATGTGAAGATGTCGGCCAGATTATCTACCAAGATAATTGCACTACAGGAATGCACTACGTGCACTACGTTTTGTATTATGTAGCAAATGGGCTAAAACTGCATTTTGTTGTGTATCCCTGTGTTGCATAGCGACAATAAATGATCCCTGAATCCTTTAAAGAAACAAAAACTTACTGAATATCTTCCCTGATGAATAATCTCTTGAGGTTTGGTCCATTTAGCACAATCAACTAAATCCACAGAACAAAGAGTGAAACGATTTGTCGTTTATCAAACTGTTAAATCTGGAGCTGATTAATAAATGTTCAGGTGTGTGATCCTGGAAATCCGAAAAAACAGATTGAAATGATTGGCCTCTGAGAAGCGTTCCAAGATAGTGTGACTCACACTAAGCACCAGCTAATTGAGTCGTTTGTCCGTTTCCAGGTGTGAATCCAGCAAGTCACTGGTCCAAGAAAATAGAAATCTTTCTTAAAACAGGTTTCTATGCCTCTGAACTTTTCCTTTAAGATATAAATCATGTTACTCAGTAGCTAACAACGTTACAGAGCAGCACAGCGTGCACACTGGCAACCCTAAGAAACCGCCTACAGGAAGACAGAGGAGGATGTATGCATGATGGGGGGGGGGTGCATTAAAGCAATCCTGTTAGGTTTCACGCTCTGTGCTTTTTACTTTTCACCGGACCATTTGACTCAAGTGCAATAACGAGAAACGGGTTTGAAACTGATTTTCCCAAATTGCCTTTTTTTTCCCTATTGACCACTCAACTGGATCGGCGGTCATGTTGGCTAACTTATGGGGTGTGAGTTTAACCGTCTGCGTTTCAGCCATCGGTTAGATATACGAGTGGGGGGGAAGCTGCAGCTGCAAACCTCATGTGATCAGTTACAACTGTTGGTTCTCTATTAAGTAAAAAAACACACCAGCGACACACACACACAGTGTATGTAGACATCCTGATACGACATCTTTAGCAGGAGTATAATGGAATGGATTGAAGTCTTTTTCTGAGAAAAACAAATACACTGAGATTCTGCATTGGTGTTTCTTTGAATGGGATGTCAGATATGAGTCCTGGTAGATTTAGATCTTCTATTTGAGTGAAAACAAGGAGATGATGATCTGAGTTTCATCCTGTTGATACATGAACTGTAATAGAGCATTTTTTCACAGGAATGTTGTGACAGACACGGCTTTTTTTTGTTAAACAAATACATAAATGTTCCCAAACTTTCCTCAGTGGGCCACAGAATTAATCTCCATTGTGTTACACCATTCATCAATAGATAATGACTCGTATGAATATTTTGCGCGTCTTCCTACAAAAGTCCAACAACAATTTCTGCTTGTTTCATGCATTTAATCTTTTCAAAATAAACTCCTGTCTTCAGAAAAAACAATTGAGATTCAGGCAACAAAAAAACGACTTAGTTAGGTTTAGGAAAAAAATTATTGTTTTGGTTAAATAATTGCGGAGAAGTACGGAAGTCATGTGACAAATAAATCAATGTTGAGTTCTTGTTGGAAAAGTTTATGTTTGACACATCCACTGTGTCTTGTGGGTCTTTATAATTCCTGGTTAATGAATACGTGGATTAAGATTTTGTGGGAATTACAGTGCCTTCATGTTGTAAGTATAGTGACAAACGCTGTGTGAGAGTAACTTAACAGACATTTATTTAAATGAAAATCTTTACGATTGCCACTTTCTTTATTACGCAGAATCTAATGTTACTATCATTGGTGCTGGACTCGTCTCCTCTAACGGGGATGCTGCTTCCTGTGTGTGTAATAACTTTGGGTTATGGATCAAATGGGCAACTAACCATCTTCGATAAATTAAACCCACGGCGCCTCCAGAAGGCTCAGCAGTAGATTCTGGCAAACCAGAACCACTTAAGTACACCAACACTGTACCAACACTGTGGTGTAATTATGGTTGATTAGTCCTACTGAGGAAAAACAATGCTACGATCCTGTGTGTTGTCAAACATAATCTCAATGACTTTATAACCCAATGATGTATAAGCGTAAAAGTTTCAAGTTTCCTCTTTTGGAGAAAATACATTCCACCATCACCTCTATATACTTATCAACATGACATGTCTTAATTGTTTGATTAAAAACAATTGTGCAGTTTTGCATAATAACTGGATACTGTCTGAAGGTAATGGAGGAGCTGGACTATTTCTTGGAGAGGACTAGTCACTTCTGAAGACTTTGCTGGTTGCCTGGAAACCCCATAGTGATGATGGGACTTCAGGTCTTCCTGGTTGGCCAACAGGCTGCAGTCGTTTTCATTTCTTGAACACATGTGAGTGAGATATTGATTTTCTCATATAGCTCCCAACAAGATCGCAATTAAGTTGATTTACAACCAAAATCTCAAACTCTTAATGCACTTCATTTCATTTTGATGTTTATGGCATTTACATGTAAGATAAGAGTGGTCAGTCCTGTATTTTATTTTCAAATGAAGTATTGGCAAGTGCATTTTAGTAAAAAATACAATATGCACTTTATTTTCATTACATTTTTTTATGGCAAGTGCATTTCAGTTCAGAGTGCTCTCTGCTCAGTGACTGTGTGCACTGCAGATACTTTTGAAGTAGTTTTGATGCAATCTGTCCGCTGAGTTATCGATAAGTGACGTATGTATTAGACTGTCCGGGTGGTACACAGCAAGTTGTATTTTCATCTCTAATTTACATTTGCAGTAAAAAATAAATAAATAAGAGTATTGCAATATGTATTGTTTGGTTTAGCAATATATCGTGATATATTGCATCCTTACACGTGTATCCCGATATGTGTCATGAGGTGCATGCCCATACACAGCTCAAGTATCTGATGTGTTTTGATATAAAGACATATTTAAATTAGCATCCCTACAGACAACCCACGTTTGTCTTTTTTATAAGCCCGCCTGTAGCGACATGCAAGAGTGAGAGAGAGAGAACTGTGTGGTTTGATTCCAAGAGAACGAGCAACAAAGACATATAGACGGGTTCATACAGACGGGGTTCGTCCTGCTCTGTAGCATGAGAGTCAAGGGGGTCGGGGGCTGAACCGACAAAAACATGAGCAATCTATCTGCTCTGCAACAGCTGTTTAACATCTGCCTCGTGCCAATCAGAGCCACTGGGAACCCGAGAAAGTGGGAGAAGAAGAAGAAGAGGAACGCTTGAAGTGGCCTGATGAGAATGTGAGTGGGATGGAGAGTCGGAGAGAGACACGCAGAGGAGGAGAGGAAGGGAGGGGAGAGAGAGAGAGAGAGAGAGAGAGGAAGTGATATTGTTAATGAGAACAGGGAAGGGTAGGGAGAAAGAGAAAAACATTGTTGAGAGAGTCGCAAAGGGGGAGAGAGAAGACTAAAGATGAGAGAGGATAAGTCTCCAGAGCAGTAAACTTAATTAAAGTTTTTCTTTTTTTTTTCTCGGCATACTGACGTTGAACCCTTTGGTGAATGAGAGGAGAGAGGAAGAGTGAAGTGAAGTGAGGTGAGGGGGAACGGGCAGGAGGCCCAGAAAGATTTAAAAAAGTACGAAAAAGAGAGAACCAGAGCTAAAAAAACAAAAAAAAGTTTGAAAGACGATAAAAAAGAGTAGGTTAAAAGTGAGTGCCTAATTCTATTCAAAGAAACAACATCTGCTCTGATTCAGAGATTATGCATGTCAGGAATTACGAGGAAATCGAGTCAGATGATTTTGTTTTATTGTGGTGTTTCTTGTCTTAAAAAACTCAAAGTTTAGTAAGACAGTTTTGCATTTGAATTCGTCCAACATGTGCAACCAAATTTCCACTTTCTATTTAAAGTTGAAACTCGCTGAGTCACCTTTACTTAACATGTTTATTTCAGCCGACAACTGCCTGTAGTTAGATTGAAAGGAGTTTTAACAGCAGTGTAAAGTGGGAGGGGACTGCCCATCCATCAAAAGGCCTGTTATTCCCAAACCCCAATTTTTTCCGCTCTCGTTTCCCTTTGGAGTTTGCTGGATCGCCGGATCATTTGTGGTTATTTTCGGCTTTTTATTTGTGGTTGTTATCAACTAAGCCATTTATTACCGCCATCAACAATGGAAGAAATAACCACTAATGCTGCTTTGTAAACACAGTCTTGTCCTAGTTCATAACATCATCCGGACGCGCCCGTCGAATTTCATCGAGCCGCATTCACTGCATCTAGAGAACCACACGTCATGGTTAACTACAGCTGTACGAACACAAAATAAACTATTTTGCTGTGATTTGACTGCGATAAAAGGATAAAAGGAATGCTGAAATAACTCCATTATTATGCCGATTTCTAAAACAAATCTGAATTCATGTTTTGTTGGTTCTCTCCGCAAGACAACGAGCAAATCACCTTTAAAAATGTGTTTTATCAATGGAGGTGGGTCGACTGGCGCTAGGCTATGCTAACATCGTAGCTTTTCCATCAAAACTTAAAATAACGTCACATAGGCATAAATACGACAGCTTCGTTACTGTTTGAACCATATGGTTCATAAACATACATTCATACACATAGCTTCATCTGGTCTTTTGTCAAATATCAGGTATTGTAGCGCTCTGGGTTACACCTACGTTGTTTTCAGGATAATGGGCTGATGGGTAAATGGGACATCATTTTCAGACTATTGGGGTTTTGGAATAATGGGTGAACCCTTGTGAGCAACAGAATGGTATTGTGGCATTTCTAGCAGCCACATACAGACCAGGATCAGGATCAGTTCTGAAAGGACCCCTCTGGTAGAGAGTGTAATGTTGGGCCGGCCACCAAGGGAAATGTTGTTCACTGAACTTTTCTTATCTGTAATCTCAAAGGATTGGGTTAATCATACATTGGACACCACCAACTGTGGTATATAACATAGTGAATCTCGGTGTAAACAGCTGAAGCTACATTTAGCTGAACCAAATAATATGATTTTATCAGTCAAATTCATTTCTAGTATCAAGGCAGCCGACACTTTAAAAGACTTACCCCCCCAAACTGATACGGACACAACTTTGCAATTTGGTTCCAATGGTTATAATCACAGACTCCATTGAGCTATGTGGTCATTTTTTGAGGCTGTAGTTTGTGGTTTTAAAATATAAAATGTTCCCACTACATGTACAGGAGGTGTTGGGGGTCAAGTAAACAACTCACAATGTGCGGTTGCTCATCCAATGAAGCCAGCACCTTCTAGAAGGTCTGTGTGAGTCACACTCCCTGATTAGACAAGAAACGATTGCTGGAATGTGTCTTGACATTGAGAGAGCAAACAGTATGTAAATAACTGTTATGATCTCTGTGGGTGGTGCATAAACCAGGGTGAGAAAAAAATAAACATAAAACTCAGAGCAACGAGCCCTCCACCATCACACACACATACAGTCTGTCGTAAAAAAAAACAACTAAAAACTTGGAAACAGTCGGGCACATTTTTCAAATGCATGTCGTCTGTGGTAAACGGTTTAACTGTGACATGATTGATATTTCCATATGGATGCCAGATTGTATGCAAAGCAGGGAGTGTTGCGAGAGTTTTGCTCTTATGCAAAAATGTAGAAAGAGAAGTAAAAACACATTTGGAAGGATTTGAGTATTCCCGTCATAGTAGGTTTCAGAAGAAACATGGACTTTAGGGTCATAAGGTTAAGGTTGGGTTATATTAGAAGTCCTACATAAGGCACTTGGAAAACAGTAAGAGCTGTTTGCAAAATGTTGATATTGGCAATCGTTATGATTCAACAAACTTTATTCACGTTTGTCCTGGGTTTTTTTCAATGGATCTGGAGAAATTTTTTTCATTATAATCATTTTTCACAGTGAATTGTGGGACTAAATTCCCAATGGATCTAGATGAACCATGTGACATTTGGTGATGCAGGTCTCATCTTTTGCAATCTTCAGTCCTTCTGTAAAAGTGAAGGCTTCATATTGAGGATCTTAAGAAAGAAGGTGTCACATCGTGTAAAAGCCCTTCAAAAAAGTTGCATTGTGTTATGCATGCTCCAAACAAATAGGGGGGAGTACTTCACCACCTCACTACGTCATCTGCCCATCAATGTGTACTCTAATTTTGCTTCTTTCTTTTTGAGTACTTTTCTTTCCTGATGAAAATTGTTTTTTTGCTGTTGTTAACTGTGCCACTATTATTAAAGATGTTCCAATAACATAACTTTTCATCCCGATACCGATTCTGATATCTATGCTGCGTATCGGCCCTATACCAAGTACGATGGCCATTTTACTGGTTGGATTTTCCTCTTAAAGAAAGTTGCTAAAGTTCTGAGAATTTGCAAGCTCTGGTTTAACTTTATACTCTCCACTAGCACCTGCCTGGTCGGTGCTGGTTATGTAGCACATCAACTCTGAACCATAACCTATATGTCAGAAGAGGACGTAGTCATCGTGACCTCGGACTGAGTGTTCTTGTCCTACCACTGAATTCTTTGATTGATGCCATTTGTTGGTTTGTTTCAAGTCTGTCGTCTCTTATATGTGTTTTTTTTATGTTTTCATGTTGTTTTTAACTTTTACTTGTGTGTTTTGTACGTCTGATGTTTGTGTTTTTATGTGGTGAAACGTTAAAGCTGCCATCTTGGCCAGGGCCATCTCAATGAGGTTATCCTGGTTAATACAGGTAAAATAAAAAATAAATCAAATTAAAAGTGATGAAGACAACATTTTAGAGACAGTGGAGAAACATTTTCAGAATGTCCTCATCTATTTAACTGTGTTGGCCAATCCAACAGAGGAAACAGTCTCCGTCCTGCTGATGACTTTTAGTGAGTTACACAGATTAAGCTGCACCAATGGGAGGCATACTGTTCCTAAAATGATTGTGATTTAATCTATTTTTCACTCACATTTTACCTACTTCAGCGTTTAATGAACATTAGAGTAAAAACATAAAAAAATAAAAAAAAAGTCTTTAAAATCAAATAACCTTAATGAAGCGATATATCTGAACAACCATTTTGGTGACTCTGGGGCGCTGACATGTTACAATACCGGCACGTTGTTCTTCTAAATTGGGGGAACTCCAGATTTTAATTAGTTAAAGACTTGCTAGGCTTGCACAATGTCTCCTCACCTGTGAGTCTAATTACATGATGCTGTGCTGCAGGCAGCGTTTGACTTAAATACAGAACACAGGGGGTGTTAACAAAAGGAGTCCGGATCACTCCACTTTGACAAAATATTTAATGTAAAAGTTGTTCGGGTCTCTTCCCACTACAGGAGCAACAAGAAGTCTGATACAAACAGGCTAAAGGCAACATGAACAGGTGAAGAAAAGCAATCAGAAATATGTTTCTCAGCTAAATGATGCAAGGTGAGGTTGAAAAAAAGAAAACAAAAGGAAGTTCAGTTTTTAAACATTTAAATATGTTTAATTAGCACTTTAGGGATATCTCGTTCATGTTGGTTCATAACCCCAAAACCCCAAAACCGGCTGACGGGATGGAAATGCATGTTTTCTTTTTGAAAAAATGCTAAAACTACACCTTTTATCACAACCAGAACCTGTAAAATATGTCATAGTCGTCATATTTTTCATCTTTCCAACAGTCCTGGAACACATCATGTGTGACGAATGCTTCCATCAGAAAACGCAACCAAACCTAAGCTTAAAATTGTGATATTTTATCGAAGACATTTTATTCTACATGTCTCATTTTAAATATTGCAAATAAATAAACAATTAACTTGGTATCAATGTTGGTAACAATCGTGGCAACTTGGAAAAATGTTTGATATATAGATTCCATTGTTTGCCATTTTTGTGAAATAGATTATAAAAGAAATCCAACTTTCTTTTTTATGATTTATGGCATCGTAACTGTGTTTCTACAGAAAAAACATTTTTGCATTCTCTCTACTTCTAGCCATGATTGTTCCGATTCCATAGAGGTGCATATTTTAGTGAAAATCGAGGCTACAGAGAGTACAAAGTGACAGGAGCCCCGAAACTGCCTGGGGTTCAGAGGGTTAAAGGTTGAGGTTCACCATTAATTTATTTAAAAAAAGACTATTGAGAGAAGTGCCAGAAACAAACATTTTAGATAACGTTGTTCATTTTAAACACAATTTCATCATCATCATCATCAGACCTTGATTGAGGCATCCACACTAACACAATGGCCTTAACTGGATGTTTACTACAACTGTAATTTATTGAGGACATAATTGACATTTAAATGCCAAAAACATTGTGAAATGTTGAAATCTCGACACACCGCCTGGTGAGTATACAACCGCTCCATAAATATTCTGTTACCGATGTCAGTTCAGTTCTCCTGGGATATTTAGTTTAAGCTGCAGCAAACTGGAGCCACAAAAATACTTATTCACAACTGTATTTCATAACTGCTGTCAGAGACAATTTGATTGCAAAACATAGGCATATTTATGGAGCGCCGCCGCAAAAACTAAATGATACAATCTGCTAAAATTGGTTTGTTTTGCAATTGTGAGTGCTTACACTGATGCACTTCATTATCACCTCCTCCTCCTCCTCCTCCTCCTTCTGCTGATTCCTAAAGATTTAACCAATGTGGTTTGTGTGCTGCAGAGCGATAACCTCTACGTTCTTAAACGGCCATTTTATTAAAGGAGTTCTATATGTAGAAATCAGTCGGGGGAGGGGAGAAGTTTGCAGCCAAAGACGAATGAACCCGAGCGCCCGCTAAAGTTTTTCTCCAACTGTTGTCGAGTTCCTCCAAAAGCTCGAGGCCATTTTTTTTTTTACGTCGACACATGCCAGCGTCTCTTGATGGCGTGCCAGCGTCGCTTAGCCTCGGCCTGGCTGTGACATTCCTCCTGGCACAACGAGACTGTGACTCGGGCGAGATTTTCAGACAGTTCTCAAAGCCCCTCGATGAGCAGAATTATGGCTAATTAGTCACCAGGCTGCCACGGTTTATTAGGAGTGACAATGGTACGTCTATAGCTGACAGCACATGTCTCTCTCTCTCTGTGAACATCTCGCTCTGTCTTTCGTCTTCTGCCGTCAGCGATGACATTACGGAGATGGAAGACATTATCGAGAGAGAAAAAAATTCACTGTTGCATCTGTTATGCATTCGCGGTAAACATTTCTCTCATTTTCAAGTGAGTTCTCTGCAGCAGACATTCACATTCGTGTGTTTTTCTGTGCATGTCAACTCTCCAGAGCTTCTTAAGGGCTATGCAGCGGCTTGGCCTAATATTTCGGCTCGTTTAGACTATAATTAATCATTATCAGAAATACATTATAGTGTGAGATTGGTGGTTATATATAGGAATAAAGAAATATAAGAAAAATAGAAATAAAGCACGATGTAAAATGTAAATGATGTATATAATGCTTCAGTATAGAACACAGTAGTTGTAAATAAAATAAGTAAATTATAAAAGATAAGAAATAAGCAGTATTCATTTCACAGTTTAACGATAACCTAATATTGAGACTTTCGTATGATAACACTCTCAAAATGAGCTTTCACAAGATATCATACGAACTGTTGTATGAGGACGCGTCGCCCCCCTCCTCCTCCTCCTCCTCCTCCTCCTCCTCCTCCCTTATAAAAACCATATTAGTTGGATGTGAGTAGCAGCAACAGCCGTCGGCGACATGTGTGGGGCTATGGGACCTTAATTAAGAGGCCCCATTTATAGTTCTTCTCGCTGGAACGGCAGAAAAAGCTGCAGCTTTCGGTTTTGACACAGCCCTGTCTGTCTGTTTGAGTCATTGTCTGTCTCTACCCATCTGTCACTCTGCCTCCACATTGTTCTGGAGGGCCTTTCTGACCTTATGAGTGGCTGTAATGAGGAGGACAGCATGGCCTGGCTGAATGATATACTGTGGCAGAAGAACAGTTACACTGAGCTTCAAAATGGGTGAATTCAGACGCCACTAAAAGCGGTGGCAGCAGAGATAGTCATGATATGAAAATAACATTGGCAGGAACCGGTTTGGTTTAATGTGATCCTGCTTGGCTCAGTTTGTGAGCTTGTGTCTGTTGTACATGCTTTCTGGGGAATGAACCTCAAAAGGCTCCAAAAAGATTAATATCTTGGGAGGAAGGAGGAACAAACACTCAGACATCTGAAGTTTGTTGTGTTCTTTCGCTGTGGCAGTTTGATCATTTTTCAACTTGAAACTGAGCTATTGTCCTATTTTGTGGTGTTCTCAAACTTCCGACGGTCCTTGAATATATCATCTATGATGAACACTTCAGCCAGGAAAAGCATCCAAATCGAAGCTTAAAATAATGAAGTTTAATTAAAACATTATTCTACACGTCTTATTTAAACGTCACGTGACAAAAGCTTTGAACTACAGGCTGCTGCACACAGAGCAAAGAGAAAAGGTTGTTGGTAGAGGATGTATACATGTAAATAGTTCTATATGCATAGCACATGAAGGCTCGATTTCTTATTTTCCAGTTTTAGTAACACTTGTCCAGTGTTGGATATATTTCCGTAAATATATATATGTTTTTTAATGATTCATGGCGTGGTTTCAAAGTATGACGCGTTCTGTCCACGGACTGTTCATAGGAAGTGAACCTGGTCATCGTGATGTCACCCGTTGATCCTGATCCCGATCTTGAGCCTCCGGTTCGTTGATTTGGCCGTCGCCATCTTGGCTTTTTGCAACCAGTAGACGGAAGTTATCTTATTTGGAATGCAGAGGAATTAAGTACTCTGCTTTATGGTCTGTTTGACTCTAAATGGAGCATCATTTACTAAATGAACATCATGCTGTATTGAAGAAGACTTGAAACTAGAGATTGAGACCATAAACTCATGTTTACAATGTTTACTGAGGGAATAAATCAAGAGAGAAGTAGAGTCATTTTCTCATAGACTTCTATACAACCAGAGGAGTCGCCCCCTGATGGTCAGTAGAGAGAATGCAGCTTTAAGACATGAAGCTTTGGCTTCACTTTTCAGAACTGGAGTTTGCAACCTGCAGTAAAGGGACAAAATGTCAATTTATCTTTTATTTTTTGCGTAGGAAACGAACAATGGTCTCTTGGAAGAAAACCCTGCTTGTTTCCCTCCCTCCTACTGGACTATCTCGCTCTTTAAACCATATTTAGTTGCTCTTAACGTTAGACCGTTGGTGGGTTCCTCGTATAAAACGCTAAATGCTTATCGGACACCGAGGGGCACGGACCACGCTGTGTTTTTTTGATGTTTTCGGAGTGAGAACGGGCCTATTGTACAGTTGTATTCGTTCTGCAGACTTTACAGTATGTGCTGTGTGGCTCTTATCTGTTGAATCTTTGTGTCTTGTGCACTGCTGTCATTTGTGTGTTTCGGCAACACCAAACAGACAATAAACAATAGAAAAGAGAATTGCATGTGATTTAACAATTGTGTAGTTTACTGTATGTACTGTTCGTAGGTTTATCAAAGACGGTGTATTCAAAAACACAGCTGGCCGTATGGAAATTCAAGAGAAACATATAGCATGTAATGAGATGCAACCATCATTTCAAAAGGGGGAATGTCCCTTTCATCATCCATAAAAAAATCCATATATGGAATCATGCTATTTGAACTCTATATTTTTTATTCTGTTATTGCAGGTCTTAAGAAATCTGTCTTTTCTGTGTTCAAAGAGCCTTATGAGCCAATATATGTGCTACAAAAAAAAGAGATATTTCATATAATTTCAAAGTTCAAATGATTGCATTTTAGTATTTTGGTGCAGTATAGATTAATGAGTGAGAAACTTGGGCGTCTTACGATTTTGTCATTCATATATGGGATTCATCATGTGTCATGTTATGATTCATGGGATGCATGGAGTCCTGAGGCACACGCAGTACAAAACCATCCTTATATAGACACATGACTGAGGATGCAGCATATGAATTATACAAACATCATAACGTGCATCACCATAATTCAAATGATGGAGGGTCCTGAATATCTTTGGATACACCCATGTGCCTTCTTGAATGGAGAACGGCTGCATGGCAGAGAATAAAAAGGGTAGAGTTATAACAATGACATGGGTAATAAAATGTTAGCATCATTGCTTTTTAATCACACTCTATGAAATCTAATTACGACATTTATATGATTGATATGCTGTTGAACGCGCCCCGTGGAGCGTCTTCTTCATCTCGGCTTTGGGATCTATATGATAACAATATACGTATGTTGAGATAACTAAATTTCCTATTTGTGTTCCATCTTGAAATCATATTACACCTCCTATAGTTCAAAAGACGCGTCAAACATACGGCATCGCTATCCGCGTTCTCCCTTCGTGTGATGGAAGCTCGTGAACCCACACATGCAGCTTTTATTAAATCTTCGGTGCATATGATTGCGTATCGTATTTAACACACCCATGGGGCGGCTACATTTGTATCAATGAACAAGCGCTGCAGTGATTCATAGTCGGAAACAAGGCGGGAGGTTTAGGAAAACAAATTAGTATTGAATTACACACATACTTAAAGGGGAATTGCATAGAATTTCAGCATCCGCATGTTTTATTCAACATGCCCAAGGCAAATGCAGATTGTTTATGTGAGCGTGCATTACTGGTCCCTGTGGAGACGGAGAATGGGAGAGAAACAAGGGCTGGGAGGGACTTATGGAATTAGAAAATGTAGAGAGGAAATGTGAACTATTTGATTACTAATGCTCAAATTCAAGGGCGTTATATAGAAAAGCTATAGAGGATAAGTAACTGAAGTATTTGGTTTGACCTCACATAACATTAAATATTGGAGCTTAGGGCTGCACTATTTATGCTTATTTTGATCCATTCTTATACTACTCACGATTATTCAATGATATTAGGGAAACATTTTTATGCTATACATTCTTGTTAATGTACAAATTAGGGGTGCATGATATTGAATAAAACATTGACATTGCAATATGTTTTTCCATCTGAGATATATGTTGCAATATCATTTAATTGGGGGAGGCCAAAATCGTGATTGTGATTAATATTTGATAAATGGTGCAGCCCTAATGGATTAAACAAAATTTGAAATGCACTAGAAATGAAGAGTTTTTGGTTCGATATGCAACTCTCTGTAATGAATGTGTATCGCTGCCTCTGAGGCATTAATTAGTGTAGGATAATTCATTACATTTTAAACACACCATAAATTACAGTAATAACATCTAAAATTCTCTTCATTCTTAAAACCTAACAATCAATTATTTTCAATGAATAAAATGTTAAAATCAGTTAGTAAAAATCGATTTGAGAAATAAAAAAAGTATTTTGACTTGTGACCTTGGATTGGATCTCTCCCTTTGATGTATTTAAAACGGTGTTAAAATAATATAAATTCATGATGCAGTTTTCAACATTCATACAGTGTAGTTTAACATGTAATATTCATACTTGAACGGACTGTTTGTACTTGAAATTAAACTTCAAAGGTATTGTAAAAGCAGATTTTTCCTTCATGCTTAAAGAAACAGAAATTGAATTAGTAGTTTTGTTACAGAGTTTTGGAAGTTATGTACAACAAAGTATTTTTTTAACTACATTTTGAGGTGATATATGAGATGTATAATTGAATATAATGTAATATCAAAATGTTATATCAGATACTAATTTCCCATCTGGATAAAAAGGGTTGTGCCCTCAAGGTTAACCATTTTTTTAGAGTGAAGACTTCTTTAGGGTTCGGATGGGTTTAAGCGTCTACGGAATAAATGAAAGTCAATTAAATGTCCTCGCAAGTTCCAAAACTGTGGAGGCCATGTGCTCGCTGGCCCCACACCCGGAGAGCCACCGCGGATTCAGACAGTCATCAATAAGCCATTTTCTCACCTCTCCAATGTCGTTTGTCTGGCCGGCAGACACCAATAGGAATCCATTATATCGAGCAGCGTCCTGATTTCAGTTGGACAGTCGGGCTCGCGGTGTCCTGACAGTGACCAATTGCACGCTGAGATACAGTCTCCGCTGTCCAATACAGTTCAAGGAGAACGGAGGCAGATCGGGATTCTTAATTGCTAATAGACTCAGCAGCAGCTTCTGTTCTCTATCTACTCCCAGAGCGGCTAGTTTCATATCCAATTCCATACATTACACAGAGAGACAACAGTTATATATTTAGCTTCATTAATAGAGCAATGTGTACATTCATTTCTATTAGCAGCTTGGAGCACACAAGTCTCATTTCAAGTATTTATGGCCAAGATAATGAGATTAATGATGTGGTTTTACCATCAGACCCGGCCATTCTCATCCAGTATTCGTAGCTATATCTATGAAAAACTATTTGTCGTAATTCGTAGTAGATATCCCACCAAAAAGCCACCACCGTCTGAGAGGAGACAGCTGTCCGTTCCCCGTGTGAAAATAGAAGTCAATGATGATTTATTTGTCATGTAACTTGTTAAGGCAATTATGTAGTCATTTTAACTCAAACAACAATCTATTCCTTAACCTAACTCCGTAGTTTTGTTGCCTAAACCTAACTAAGTATTTCACCTTCTTTTCCTAAACCTAACTAAGTATTTCACCATCTTTAACTAAACCTAACTAAGTATTTCACCATCTTTTCCTAAACCTAACTACGGAAATTTATTTTTAAAAGACTGTATTCATGTAACAAGTGGAATTTGACACATGTTGCTGGCTTTCGTAGAAAAACTCATGTAAAATGAGGAGCAAGATATCATGCAAACCGTTGTGTGAGAAAACTTTATTCAGAGAGAAACACAAATTGTAGCGACATTATGCCATCAAAGCAAAAATGAGTGCATTCAACTTTTTTTTGTCAGTCAACTGCAGGGATTAAAAACTATTACTGAATCACAGGATTTCAGTGTGAACGATTCCAACATGCAAAGCAACATTGAACAATAATCAATGACTGACAAGGTTATTTAGAGTCGTGATCTCAGAGTGTTAGCCACTTCAGTAGTAGCATTGAGATGTTACAAAACTCCCAAGACCTGGCAGCAGCTGCCTCTGGTCCTCTTGTCAAATAGGCAATAAATTACAGGTGTTCCATGTGACCGAACCAGAATGAGGGCTAGACCAGGTCTTGTTTCAGGCCACATTTAACCACTACGCCATTGTGGAACTCGCACTCAGAAGAAACCCTGAAAACACTTGCAGACCTTATTTCTCAGCATCAAAATAACCAATACAGGCAAGTCCACAAACACGGATGTACACAAGAAACCAACCAACAGCCAAAAATCTTAAATACTATAATCATCACAGCTAAAAACTATTTTGGTACAAGCAATTTAAAAGTGGAAAAGACAGTCCAGATATAACAAAGAAGCGAGATCAAAAGGTTTAGGTAAAAGCAGATGTTCTAGCCAGTGAGGCAAAGCAGCAGAGGAAATATATTTCTGCCCGAAACCCTCTGCCATAAAGTTTGTGGCACAGCAGGAGACTTCATCTCGGCCCCCCCGAGCCGACATACTGCAAACCTGGTGACTTACATCTGGGTCATAATATCATCACGGTACAGCAGGGATTTACACACCAGCAGAAAAATGTACCTCAACGCTACTACTGTATACTGTGGAGGCAGCAAAGCTCAGAGGAACCACTGTAACGACATTTTAATAAAAGTTTGTTAAGCAACTATCTATTTAAAGTATTGCAATATTTATATATGTGCAGTATTAAAAACTACGTGTCCACATAGCGTTGTTTTTGGAGCGCCAGGTTCTTTAGAATAAAATGTTTTTGATGAAATAAAAAAATTTTAAGCTTAGTTTTGGTTTCTACTCTGACGGAAGCGTTGGTCACACATGATGTTTTCAAGGACTGTCGGAAAGATGAAAATCAGACGATAATGACGGTTTCTACAGCTTCTGGCTGTGATTTTGACGATTGTTTTCAGGAAACATGATTTTCCATCACGTCTGCTGCTCTGAGCTCTTCTGAAGTCGAAAATCTCCGACGTCACTGTAGAAAAATGGAGCAGAATCTTGTTTTGGTCGTGTCTGAATGTCCTGATGGAGTGATGACAAGCTGATCTATACAAAGTACAAAGCAGTAACTCCCTTTTGGTGCTCATGGTGAAAAAAAACAATGTAAAACAAATAGATAGTACCAGTAAGAGCTTAAAGTAAAGGGGCGATGCTAGTCCGTCATGCAACTCTTTTTGTTTTGCGAGTGGGTTATTTGGGGAGTCTTAATTTGCTTCTAGGAAGGTTTCAATTTTAGGGTATATGGTTTAGTATTTTTAGAGAGTTTGTTTCTCTCTTCTAAATAGCGTGTAAATAGTTTTCGTAAAAGATGTGCGATTTGGATTGTACATGATGGTATTCTTAAAATAAATAAAAAAAGAATAATATATTCAGAATGCATGTGCTGGCTTTTTGTTGTCTTCTTTATATTCACATATACATATATTTTACTGTCACCGCCTCAAGGTGAAACGTCTCACGCTGGAGCTGTTAGATGGGTTCAAGCTTATCTTTCCAGCTGCAGCTTCTTTTAGCCGAGGAGAGACTCGTCATCATCACCACATTGCATAAAGCGCTCCTAACGAACACAACAAAAATCCCCAAAAACTTCACGGCTTTATTTGTGAAGTGCTGTTGTCAGATCTCCTGGCCTTGCACCCCGACGGAGCTGCAGCCGTTCTGACTAATGAGTCCAGTCAGGCCCACCGGAGCCTGTAAGCTCTCCCCAGGCTTCTGTGCTTGAATGTAATTTGCGCTGTAAACATCTCCCCATCTCCCGTGACCTTTTAACACTCCAGCAGGGCTGCAGAAAAAAAACAAAAAAACACTGCCAAGCAGAAAACCATCAGCCTGCCAACTATATTCTGGCCTGTACAACCATTAATATCTGAATAGGTTCAGAGAAACTAGATTTTTCTTCCGGTCGTTGAATTTCTAAGTGAGGTCTTGACAGTGTTGGATGATGAATATGTTTTCATACATCATTTATTCTGACCATGCAAAGAAAGATCTACTGTATACAGGCTGTTCTCATGTAGCGTTTGTAGATATACCTACGAAAATAAAGCCGCTGAATCTTTTCAGGGATCCCACAAAATCAATTTGTATGTAATCCACTTAATCTAGAACGAGGAAGTATAAAGACCGTACTTAAGTAAAGCCACTTATGTAGTTATTTTAACACAAACCGTGCTTTCCTAAACCTAACCAAGTAGTTTTGTTGCCTAAATCTAACCAAGAGTAAAGTGACACATTTCGCTGTTTTTGAGCATGAAAAATGAGGAGTTACTTTTTGTAATATATCATATCAACCGTTGCAAGAGGAGACGATTCGTTCCTCGGTATCGGCTCATACGCAAATTCAGGTATTGGAATCTGCATTCAGTAGTACTTTCCTGTCATCTAGTTGACCCTTTTTGTGGTTTGTTCCTAATTGAATGGTTAAATAAGTTATTTTTTATTACAAATTAGATAAATAAATTGAATTTGACTATAAGGGTTCGTGAGGTACATTTCAAAAACAAGGGGAAAAAATCACATTTGATAACATGCAGCCATTCTTTTTTAAGATGGATTTGAAAATGTAAATTACATTACATTACATTACAGTCATTTAGCAGACGCTTTTATCCAAAGCGACTTACAATCAGTAGTATATTACATATCAAATGACAGTTATCAGAGCATAAAACCACCGATCTGTTGATTTAAATCAATCAGGACCCTTTAGTCCAACAAAGGGAAGAAATATGACCTTAAAACGAAGCCTAAACAAATTGTGGATTTGGAGAATCTTGACGCCGGAGCAGTGTTGTATTTGTTTTGGAGTGAAACACTGGTAAAAGTCAGAAGGCTTATTACTGACATTCTCTCTTTGTTCATGTGGTTCATATGAATTTACATTGTCAAATTGAACTATGTTACCATTAACGGACCTTAAAGCGGCGATCAAAAGACATCATTTTGGATAAAATCATAGATGTGATTCTGTGATGCTGGTTTTGTGTTTTTCTTACATCTCATCCCCCGGAGTACAGTCAGAGGAATGACTCAGTCTCTTTCTTTTATCTCCCCCTCATCCTCTCCTGTCATGTCCTGACTCATGACGGAGAAGGACGAAGAGAGGACAGTATCCATCCTCCATAGTCCATTCCTCTCCTTTTCCTTCTGCCCTTACTCCTCATTTCCCTTCACTCTGTCTCTCTCTCTTTTTCTTTCATCTGCCCCACTGCAATATTGCAAACCCCCCCCCCAAAAAAAAACTTCTCACCTCCACTTTTCTCCCCCCTTTTCCTCTCATTTTGCCTCTTCCTGGCTCGAGCCCCTATGATCCCAACCCCTTAGGGGGGGCAATGCAACCTTTGATATCAGTTCCTCTCTGTTAGACATGACAGTGTACCCAGACGGAGAGGGGGGAAGAGAAAGGGGGAGGAAGAAGAGGGACACGAGGATCCGACTGATTCTTTAAACGCCATTGTGTTTGAAACAGACGACTCGGTCTCTGTATCTCAGTGCCCAAGGCCAGAAATGTAGCATCATGACTTGAACATGGGCAGAACCCCCCCAAAAGAAAGATTTTGGTACTCTTCTTCCAAGAACCTCATGCGTGGATTAAGTTTAGCCTGGTTTCTGAACATGGATTTAAGACACTTTACTGATTAAAATATACCTTTTACAGCTTGATTTATTTGCTGTGTGTTGTTATTTTTTTTGCATTAAAGAGGTTTTAAACTTGTGTTTTATTGATTACTGAGGAACATCAATATTTGCTGCATGAACTCCTTTAAGGTTCATTTCATAAGGTACCTGCAGGTCGATATTTCTGCCCCACGATCTTATAAGGACTACCGACTGGGGTCCCGAGACTACTATACTGTATGCTAACTTATTTCTTCTCTTTATTAGTTATGAAATGAATGTCATCTGAATAAGACAATATTATTATTATTTGAAGAAGGTTAAAGGTAATTTTCTTTCTTATTCCACTTTCATACTAAACTGGTTACAGAAATTAGCGCACATGGGAGAAGCTTTCCTCTGCCATAAATCTCTTTGGGTAAAGGCAGGTCTCTTTGTTTTGAATTTTCCATAAAGTCAGTCGCTAAAAGGGAACATTTACTACATGTTTGACCTAATAAACGTTCTGTGCGAGACCTTTTCAATGCAATCCCCATTTAAGCTTTTATTTCAGTTGTTGAGCCAGTGGAATCAGCTGTGATCAACCTCATTTCCCGCCACGACAGCAGACATTTTAAGCAAAAAAGGCTCTGATGAACTGACTGTGTGCCAACAACAAACTGGATGCCAAACAAAAAGCAGCTTTAAATGTCTAACAACAGCATCACGCTGCTTCACCTCAGGTGTGGCGCAGCTGAACGACAGCCAGGTGAACCATCAGTCGCTGCTTCAGGGCGGAGACGCGGTGAAAAGGTAGCGTGAGGAACCTGCTCAGGTTACGTCACGGAGGAAAATTACAAACAGGACACGTTTCAGAAAGGTCAGTGTTAAACTGATAACACACTCAGTTCCATGACGCAAGAGAGCAAACTGACCTCAGTCAATGTCAAGGCAACACTTCTGTCCTCGACACAGGGGAGATATCTCAGATACATTATCGCTCTCTGAAAAAGCAACACACATAAAAGGACGCCATAACTGCTGTTTCAAAAGCCTCTCAATGCCTATAATTCACTGTGAAGACAGGACCTGCTTCTGCTCACTGACATGCTGTTAAAACAGCTGTTACATGTAACCAACGCCTGAATCATTGGAGTCCTGTGAGCTGTGTTTAAAAAGCAGCAGTTTTTGGTTTTTTTTAGCTTGTCCCATCCTAGTATGACTTTGTTATCTTAAACCCTCTTAACTTGTGAACATAAAGACTTCAACAGTAGCTGAAACCAAACATGTATCTGCTCTACCATCACTGTCATGAGCCAGACCATGAACAATCACTACAATAAAGCAGCAAGACATTAATCTATATATTCTGATAGAAATGAGACGTTAAGCTGTGGTTTAAAAGATTTGAAAACAGTCACACACACACACACACACACACACACACACACACACACACACACACACACACACAGACGCAAAGTGGGCGTAGGACAGAGCAGACTTTGGGTTTGAGTGACTCTCCATTTAACCGGCTAAGCTACTCCAAGCATTGTTGTTGAAAGATTGTAAAACTTAATTCCTATCAGACATGAGCATTACCACAGTATTTGTTGTCTTGAGCAAAACAATGGCTTAATCCCTCACACACCTCTTGGGATGAGAGAGGAAATAAAGACCAACACAAACACACACACACACACACACACACTGAAAAAAAAATACACTTGCACATTATTTACACAAAGAATACAAGGACACAAACATAAATATATGCATGTGCGAAAAGAAATACACAAGTTAATAGGTCTTGAATGTAGGGATGTCATGACAACTGATATCCAGGGGAGCTAGGAAGCACGGAGCTAACAGCTAACGTATGCAGGTTGCATTACGTTTTATTATGATCGACAAGCTGGCTCGTTAGCTAGCTAGCATGCTAATTCCACCATGCTTTCATGCTATACTGGTGACAGGAATCGAGTTTGCCTCTGCCAGAAACCTCCTTCAGTTTAGGCAACAAACCTACTTGGTAAGGTTTCATTATGATGCGTTCAAGTTCTATTCAGTGAAAATTAGCATTCGTCAAATATAATCTTGTAGTGTGGTTTTTGGTGAGTAATCCAGCTGTTTGAAGGAGAGGTTTTCACAGCAATATAAAATAGATATCAGAGAGGATATTATGACACTAGCTTTAAGTGTTTTTTGTAAAAACCGTGGTATCAGATTGGGTATCGAGTATCGTGGAATGGCGCTTGTATCGGCATTGACTTCTGGATTTGTGGTACTGTGACATCCTTGAATGGCATACGCCACACAAACAGACCATGTCACACAAACACATGGGGGCACGAAAATACAAAGAGACACTGACACTCTCTCTCACACACACACACACACACACACACACACACACACACACACACACACACACACACACACACACACACACACACTTCCACCCTGGCTGGCAGAGCAATGCGTCGCTTGGCATTCTGCAAATGTCAGAAGGATAGTGCTCACAAATTCAGCCAGGCACCTGGGAGATTACATTTTATCAACATACAAATGAGCACTGCTTCATACTACACTGGGCACCGTGACAGAATACTAACCATGGCTGAGATGATAGGGAAATGGCTGTGACATTGAATTGTGGTGCCCCAGTGTGTGTATAGGTGTGTGTGTGTGTGTGTGTGTGCGGTATTAAACCAGTAGAGCTGTGATGTTTGTTGCCTGCAGTGTGGATGTAGTTGAATATGAAAGGAGAATAATCAAACAGGGAAACACTGGCGCCCACCGTGGTTTATCTAACTGCAGTCCTGAGACCTCAGATTACGCTCACATGGCTGCAGGACAACACATATTATTAACCTCATATTAAACCTTGAAATACAGTAGCATAGCAAACAACCTGCCTTCAACAAAGTCACGGCAGTCACAGAGTTATGTGTGACTTTGATCTCATTTAACACCACCAATACTGGCTATAATAAAGTATTTCAGAAAAGGTCATTGTTCGTCTTGTAAATCATCTAAAGAGAGCCTAGGAAGGTACTGGCCCAACCAACAGAAGAAATTTGGGGTTAGCATTGTCATTGTTAGCATGTTAGCATGCTGAGGTTTAGCTCAAAGTATTTAATGCTGCCTCACAAAGCTGCTAGCAAGGCTGAAAAGTGAGACCAATGCTGAAGAGTCTTAAAACTTTCATTCTCTCTCCTGTCCATCAGGGGGCGACTCCTCTGGTTGTATAGAAGTCTATGAGAAAATTACTCTACTTCTCTCTTGATTTATTCCCTCAGTAAACATTGTAAACATGAGTTTATGGTCTCAATCTCTAGTTTCAAGTCTTCTTCAATACAGCATGATGTTCATTTAGTAAATGATGCTCCATTTAGAGTCAAACAGACCATAAAGCAGGGGATGCTTTAGGGGGGCCGTATTCCAAGGTGGCAATGTGAAATTGCCGAACTCAAGTCTTCATAATGTCAGTCTGTCAACTTTAACCCTTTAAAAAGGTGTGTTTTCACTTCATGAATGGAAATTGTAACATTTTGGTCGCCTAAAAATGTCTAATTTAGCGTTTGGTTTTCCCTAGCTCCACCTTCTTTTGTCACTCCTGGTTGCAGAAAACCAAGATGGCGGAGTACAAAACCAGGATGCCAAAATGCAAAACTTGTGGCTTCAAAACTGTAGTCCACAACACATCACGGTGACTAAGTCCACCTCTTATATACAGTCCATGACAGGACGGTAGACTTGTAGTCTTGGTACTGAGTGCTGCACGTTGAATAGTTTGTAAAATCTTTGATAATTTCAAGGACGAACCAACTTTTGGTTCAGAGACGTTAGTTTGGTGGTATGCTTTACTAATTTACATGTCTCCTAAGAAGATTAATCTTAAGAATTGACAGTCCTTGAAACAGGATCAATGTAAGAAGGGAACAAGAACAACTACAGTGCTGTTAAGAGCCAGAGCTTAGTCCATCCATCCGTTTCCTATATCCGCTTATCCTGTTCAGGGATGTGGGAGGCCTTTAGTCTATTCCCACGTCTGTCACGGAACAGACAAACTCTACACTTTCACAAGCAAAGCAGAGTGGATCGTCCACTGTGTCCGTTATGTCAAAAACAAGGCCAAAAGGCGTAAAGTGATGAAAACGGGAACAGTTCTGAGTAGTCCTGTCTACCAACGCTGATTGTGTTTTCAATATATATGCATCAGTTTCAACAGAAGTATGTAAATAACAAATAAATGCCATATTTAAATATACAGGAAAGTGACTGATAGGAAGTAGAGGAGACCAATAGAAGAAATAGGTTCCAGAAAGCACTATGATAAGGAAATACGGTAGATAAGAAGGAGATATGGAAGTATGTTGATGATAAAAGATTTGAGCGCAAACAACAACCCCAGTCTGCAAGTCGACCTTTGAGAGCAAACAGGTGTGGAGTTGCGAGGTCGGAGCAGGTTTCCACCTTTAACCCAGGCCTTCACAAATCCTTCCTTACAGGGTCGCAATATCTTTAAAAGACTACTTTTACTCATGTACTTTAACTTTAAAAATACATGAACCTGACATCTGGATGTGTGTTTGTCCTATTGTAGCATTTAGAAATGTTTGACAGCTACCAGGCGGCCAAATGAAACCGATGCTTCATGTCTTAAAGCTGCATTCTCTCTAGTGTCCATCAGGGGGCGACTCCTCTGGTTGTATAGAAGTCTATGAGAAAATGACTCTACTTCTCTCTTGATTTATTCCCTCAGTAAACATTGTAAACATGAGTTTATGGTCTCAATCTCTAGTTTCAAGTCTTCTTCAATACAGCATGATGTTCATTTAGTAAATGATGCTCCATTTAGAGTCAAACAGACCATAAAGCAGGGGATGCTTTAGGGGCGGGGCTACCTTGTGATGGACAGGTCCCTACCAGAGACGTATACCGCATCTCTATATCACTCCTCCTCAGTCCAAATATGGTCACTTACGTTCACTGGTTGCAAGAAAAACAAGATGGCGACGGCCAAAATGTCAAACTTGAGGCTTCAAAACGTCAGTCCACAAACGAACCGTTGACGAAACTATGACTACGTCCACTTCCTATTAACGGTCTATGGAACCAACAGTCAAAACAGCCGGAGAAATGTTAGAGAGCAGACTCAGAAACGGGATTACACGCTGAAATACGATTCCGCTCTTGTCATTTGCGCCCTCAAATGTCGACTTGCGGACTTAGCATCTCTCACACTTAGTTTATTGCCCTCTCAAATCTTTTTTCATCAATATTCTTCTATAGCAGCGCAGACTTGATGAGAGGCAAGTTAAAGTGGTCAACGGGGAGAGGAAGTAGGGGGGAGAGAAGGAGGCAGCGGGGGAGAGACAAGCGATGAGGGGGAAGTCATAACATTTATTCATTGAATTGTTGCGAAGGTCAGGTCGTGTGAAAGTTAATCGATTGACTTTAGTAACAATGATTGTAGAACGAGCTCAGAAAGACACCGATCCCCAGGTGCTTTTTTTATGAACGCCACCGTGTCAGATCTGAATCCCACCGCAACTCATGAAACAGATGAGATATTGATGTCGCAATATGCTCGAGCTATTTCACAGGTATCAATATGCGATTTATTCTTTTCTATCATACACTTCAGACATCTATCCGTATGTGCGTGCTGTGTGGGCTATTTCTTTTTTCATCAATATGCAAAGTGTTAAGGCTGCATACAGTACCTCTCGAGTCGTCTGATTGCAAAGAAGTGCAGCTTATACAACAAGAGGATGCGGTGTGATATAAAGAGACGGAGCTCGGATATCTTTCATCTTCTTCCCCTCTGTATGTGACATGTGTGTATGTATTCTTTTGTATTTATGATGACTGATACCCTATAATAATGTTTATGAAAGCATATATGAGAAAGAAAGGTCAGTCTGATTAGCATGATGGGAATACAAGAAGGGAAACGTGAATAAGAAATGAGGCGAATAAACATGAGATAGATGATGAGAATATCTATCTGTATACAGAGAAAAACATGTTCCTCAGTTTGTAAGGACATAATTTAGATAAATGTTAAAAAAATAGGTAAATTAAAATGTATACACTATTGTGTTATATTTTTAAATGGAAGAAGGGGGGTTAAGAAATAAAATAAAATGTATTAACATGTCAATGTATAGGCCTAAAATCACACTACAGAGCACCAAATGTTCAAACAAACCATATTCCTTTTCTTAAAACCATTTCACACATTGTATTTCCGGTTGCCGTGTATTTTAATGTCAATAGCTGACAGGAAGTAAACGTGGACCCAAGCTGTTGCCAGGCAGCCGAATTCCGTTTAATTTAAATGGTGTGTAAATGCACTTTGCAAACCCTCAATCAAGACTCATAACTAAATGTCAATCATACAACCAGAGAAGCAGAAAAAACACGGACCTGTTTGGACAAAGTAAAGAAACCGAAAACAACATTGTTATTTCATTTTGTTTCTTATGCACTGTCTTGCTGGCTGGTCTGTCAAAGCACTTTGTAAACCTTGTTTTTAAAAGGTGCTATATAAATAAAGTTATTATTATTATTATTATTTAACGAATAAAAAGAGCGGCGCAGTTTTTATACTTCCGCATACAAGCTACCGTTACCTAGCAACGTCAAAGTACATCTTAAAAGACAACTACCGTCGTTATGGGTACGTTTGTTGTACTCACCAGTCCGAACGGCGGCTCCTCAATCTGTTCCAGGATCAGTTTCTCTGCTCATTCATTCTCCCAGCACCATACAACCAGTTCCCTCTTCTGCTCCAGTAACAACCCAGTCCAGTGGGGCCTCTTCTCGGCCGCGGAAGCCGACATCGTGACCCCTCGGTCGGCCTCTCCGTTCCATTTTTTTTTTTACCTATGCCCAGGTTAAATAATACTTAATTTAACTTAATCCATAATAATGAAATCATGTTTCCTATTGCATTATTATCAGTGGGGGGAATATAAATGGGCCTGAATACTCAAGTCGGCAGATTTTAAGTTCAATTGATACCTTTACTCCACTACAATACAGAGGAAAATATACATTTTACGAGCATATAAAAAATATAATCTGCAAGTAAATAATGATGTATTATAGGTAAAGATAAGACTTTATTGATCCAGCAGTTTATGAAATGATTAAAATAAGCTGCAACATTAAATTAATGAACAATTAATGCATCAATTATGATAATCCAATAATTCAATATGCATTATTCTTAAAGGGGATTCTAAATGAGAAGGCTACTTTTACTTTTGGTACTTTCCGTACATTTTAATGCCGATAATTTGGAAGTTTAAGCCTACTCAAGTAAGTCAATGGGGCCCGGGTTCGATTCCCGGGCTGGACGGCCCTTCTGTGTGGCGTTTACAGGTTTCGTGTCAGTGTGTTCTTTTTTCTCTGGGTTCTCCAGCTTCCTCCCACAGTCCAAAGACATGTAACTCAGGTTAAATGATGTCTCTAAATGTCCCGTAGGTGTGAATGTGAGCGTGAATGGTTGTCTGCCTCTATGTGAACCCTGCCTTCACCCAATGTCAGCTGGACGCTCCAGCCCACCGATGTCCCTGAAGAACAGGAAAAGCGGTTAAAGATAATTGATGGAAATAAAATAAATTGAATGCAGGACTTTTGCTAAAAACCAAGTAGTTCTACGCTGTGGTATTTCTATTTTTACTTTAAGTAGAGAACCCCACTGGCATTCTCAAACTCCACACAGTCAAAATGATTGGTTTGGAGAAGTCATAGCGTTTCAGACCAATTAGGAGGAGAGAAAGAGAGGCGTTTCAGAAAAAGAAAAAAACAGACAAGAACTCATTATGTGGTTTGTAAAAGCAATAGAGGGGGAGAGGGGTGAGAAAGAACTGAGAGAGAGAGAGATAGAGAGAGAAATTCACACACCTCTGTTGGAGGATACAAGGTCAAGAACACTCGTGGTGACAGGATGAGTGATTGGAGTGGAGTTTCAAGCAGAATCGGTTCCATTAAAATTGCTGGGAACCAGACAAGTGTGAGGCGTTCGAGTGTGTGTCTGTCTCTGCACATCAACAGGGAAAATAGACAGATCTGGATGAGTGGACAGACGGACGGACAAACGAGGGGAACTCCTCCTCTTTAAATGGTTTCTGTTTGGAGCTCAACACAGAGCTGGAAAGAGGCAACGTGCAAAACAAAATAAGAACGTGTGATTCTCCTCTGAATGTATAGTGTCTCAATTACCTGTAGAGGTGCTGAAAAGAAGAGCAACCCAGGCGGCAACTTCCGGTTCTGTCGAGTGAAGCCGATGCAGAAGTGTCTTTAAAGCTGCATTCTCTCTGCTGTCCATCAGGGGGCGACTCCTCTGGTTGTATAGAAGTCTATGAGAAAATGACTCTACTTCTCTCTTGATTTATTCCCTCAGTAAACATTGTAAACATGAGTTTATGGTCTCAATCTCTAGTTTCAAGTCTTCTTCAATACAGCATGATGTTCATTTAGTAAATGATGCTCCATTTAGAGTCAAACAGACCATAAAGCAGGGGATGCTTTAGGGCGGGGCTACACACTGATTGACAGGTCGACACCAGAGACGTATACGGCGTCTCTATATTACTCCTCCTCAGCCCAAATATGGTCACTTCCTGTTAACTGGTTGCCAAAACGTCAAACTCGAGGACTTCAAAACCAGAAGTCCACACACCAATGATGGTTTTTGGATAGACGACTATGTCCACCTTATATATACAGTCCATGGATCAAACTTTTGATTGTTTTTTTTGTTTTTTAACCCTTTAACTAACTAGAATTGTCTCAAACCAGTTTTAGAAACACAACCAGGGAGTTTGTCTTCAGTCTCTGGTTGAGTTAAGCTTTTAGAAACCGACTCATACAGTAATATAAGAAATACTGCTGTGTGTGCAGAGGCGTATCTTCGTCACCCCGCATTTATCCAAGATGGCGACGGCCGTTATCCAAGATGGCGACGGCTATATCGCTGAACATGAGGCTTCAAGACGACAGCCCATAAACCACAATGAATACGTCCACTTCTTATATACAGTCCATGAGGGCAACTAGTTTTTCTGCAGTAATCTGAGTGTTGAATACTGCAAATGTCTTGATATATACTGACGTAAAACTGTTAAAAATGGAGATAGAATTAAACCTAGTTTGGTTACGTATGAGGGGAGATAAATTCAGAACTACTGAAATGTTCTCAAAGCATGAATCTCCCTTTAAGGCCCTGATTATGGACATAAATAACAGCAGAGAGAGGCACACAGTTGTGCTCATAAACTACGTTGGGTGTCTGCTCACACAGATTTATTCACGTGTGCAGTCGGCGGTACAGTCGACACACTCAGCCTACATATTTGGGCTGCACAGACCCTCGGGACGCGAGCAGAGGACAGGATTTGCATCACATAGACCCTCACCGCGTTGAGCTATGCAGATATGGAAGACGATGCATTCAGCCATGGCCCCAAAATGATGAATTTGATGGTTTTGCCTCATAGCTTTAATGTTTATTTCCTCAGTGTTCTTTACTCACAGGACTGGTGGTGAAAGAAAAAGGAAGTAGGTGTTTATTTATCAAGGTTTACTTTAGTACTTTAATCAGCGTCTTTGGTTCATAGCGTCCAGAACACGAGATGAACGTGTATCATGGAAACTTAATGACACAGCTGGTTTCCTTTTTTTTGTGACAAAATATTTCAGAACCTTATATTCCTCTGTTTTATTTAGCTCAATTACTATTCCAGAAAATATGTTTGTATCATTAGCATAACTTTACATAAGTGGGTCAACAATGTTTGCGGTGTTATATAAAAGAGAATTGTCTCTTTATGCTGATATATATTAGTGTCTCCCTTTAAAGTACAAGGTCGCCTTTGTTTTCTGTTTTTGTGTGAACGAATCCCCTAAATAGACGAAAAACCCACTTGCCTCAATTCTGGAAAACTCCACTGTTGTAAAAGAACACTAACGATGTTGGGTGTGAATATTCCATGTTTATTACATTAAACATTGAACACACTCCACTCTGAAACCAAATGTTCCATCTCTGAGGTTTAACTCTGCCGAGTGGAGCAAACCCCAACGGCCGAGTTCATCGTAATGAAGGAGCATGTCACTGTGGACGACGCTGAGAGTCCTCATGATTGTCCGGATAATAGCCGTGGCTGCAGGAGACCGGCTGAATTGTTTTCTGAATGACTTTCTGCTGGATGGATCGTTGGTTTATTTTCAATTTAAAGGCCCCGATCATCGACTGCACAGCACAACCATCAGACCCAACTGGAGCTCATGTGGACACCGAGGGTTTTTTAATCAACCTTTCCCTGCAGAACAAAAAAAAGAAGCAGAACGGGAAGTCTTTTGTGACGGGGGCTTTGCCGTTTCCTCAAACAATGCACGGCACAGCTGTCAAAAGCCATACCTTTTCTCCAGATTGTTCAATTACTGAAAAAAAAGATTCAGTCAGCTGAAATTACATCTCATAAAGTCTGTCACAACTCCTGAGAGAACTAATCATCCATCAGAGGCCTGACTCATACATTTTAACCCGGTTCTCTCTGTGGGAAATGTGCCCAGCGTTATTAAAGGTTTCTTGTCAAAACCAACTAAATAAAATGAGGGCTGACAATTTAACCGTCTTTCCAATTCAGGATAAAGTCACTCATGAATTGAAACTTATTTGTGGAATTGTAGTTAGACCAATATTTGAAACTGGTGCTAAAAAACGATTCCCTTCTCACAGCTGCAGAAAATGAGTCTCATTGTTTTCTGAAAGGATGATGTGACAGGATTGAAGAGGAAAAAGATGAGACCTTTTCAATGACACTGACTAAAAAAAAAAGCTTGTAAATGCATCATTGAGGCGTCTACGATACATCCCCAAAGATCGGAACCCATTTAATAACATTGTTCTGTTTTCGGTGCATTCTTTGTTGTCCACATGTGACAACCAGCACGCAAAAAGGTAATTCATCACGCAAGCTGTTTCAAGAACAGCAACCGATCCGTTGGGTGAACAACACCGCCTCACTTCAATGAGCCGGCATGTCCTTCATCTTTGCTTTTTCTTCTTCCCTCAACGACAGGATCAAGACGTCCAGGCTTGTGACTGTGGGGCTTCATCAGAATGTTTTTTAACGTCTAAAATGACCACTCCAACAAAATCCTCCCACTCCTAAAAAGTGAGTGTGTCGCATATCAATGCATGAAATCCAAATTTAAAGGAAGAAATGCTAACTGAATAGGGTAAACAATGTAACTTATATATATATATATATATATATCACCATAACATTCCCCAGTTGATTATTACACTCAGACAATTGTTTTTGAATTATGTTTAAATATGCAAATTATGCATTATCTTATTAAATATGTGCCAATTTTTTTTATCCATTTTCAAAACGGAAATCTGTACATAAGATAAAGCCAGATTCCAAAATCTTGTTTCATGTTGCTACACAATAGTGTCAAAGGCTTTTTTACAGAAATACTGTCAACAGACATAAGAGAAAAACTATTTTCTTCCATGTTTTTAGAAATAAGTTTCTGTATAAATCAGGCTATGAATGATGTATGAACAAACCCCTCTGTAGAAACCTTCAGAATATAGATATGAATGAAACTGTAAAGTTTGGTGTATGTAAGAGCTACTGAAGTGGAGATTTCTGGATCAGAGTCTGAGAAAAAACTCATTTAGAGAAAACGGCCTTTAAAGATATGTTTAGTTAAATGACATACATTTTGAAGACACTACAGGTGAATAGGGTAAAAAAAGAACTAACAGATATTGCCACTAGTTGATTACTGACATTAAGACTATTATTTTTTGTATTACAAGTTTTCCCCATCCAAATTCATGTCAATATCCATTTGGCATGTAAGCATAGGAACACTGAGGTGGGTATCTGCAGAGTGAACATGGAGTCATTTAACGTTGAGTGCACGGCCATGCACACTGATAATTGATGCTACTCTGAGGCTTCTATTCTGAGAAGTACTCCTATTTATTGAGTATAGTTCAGTTTTTCTGAGAGGCTTCACAAGTGCCGTACATAAACTCTGCAAATCTAATCAAGCCTTGTGTTAACTGTACCCATCAGCTGCCATCGTTTGTGTGTGCATGAACAGAACAGGACTCATGATCTGGGTTTGACTCTTCCCCCATGACGCCTTCAATTCTGGCGAAGAAGAAGATCGTCTCTTTGCGATGGGACGCTCCTGCAGGATCCAGACCAAGTGGCACTACAAATCATTTTTTAGCAAACTTCCCTGTGATAGATTGAGCTTGTCTGGTACTTTGAAGGCGACTGATTAAGGCCCTGGACAAATGCAAACTCAGCACATCTATAATCTTCCAGAATCCTCCAATCAGATTTTCAGCACATTTGAGATGAGAATTTGCTTGTGCACTCCTAAAGTTACTCTAGTTAATGGCAGGAGTGCTGGTCTACGGTGTAAGGGCAAAAATATCATGCATATAAATTATGTATATTTCGCTTACTCTCATATAATCATCATTTTCAAAAAGGCTAAGAGGCCAGAGATGTGTTGATTGAACCCCATTTACCTCAGAAATGAGCGAATCAGTAGTTTCAGTTTGAATGACAAGTACCTTGTCGTAGTGCACATTCAGCTCCCTCAAATCTTGTCTCAATCAAACCGAGATCAGTCCTCCATTAATCTTTGTCGTCACCGCGATCCATTAATCCGTTTTTAGCAACTAGCGGCGTCTCAGAAACGCACTCATCATCGCCTCCCCCCACAACTCCAAATGAAACCCCCGCCACAAATGATCACGGACGTGCAACAGATGCCGGCAAATTGTTTTACATCGAATCAATACCCTGAGCAATCAATGCAAATGATCTGTATGTGATGTGTGGAAAGACAGATGGAGCTGAGAGAGTGTTTTCACAGCATAGCCTTTTTTAATGGGCAGAGCTTTCAAACTGAATAGTCCAACTAGTCATTCAATGGCAGAATAATTTAGTACAAAAGGGAGAGCAGCGCGACAGTTTCAGTTAGCCCGTAGACCATTGACGGTTGCCAGGCAGCGAGCCGTCTGGGGAGGCAAAACCTCTCGAGGACTTCAGACGTATTGATTTATCAATTCAAGGCTAAGCGGACAAAGTAGAAAAGTGACAGTGATCAAAAACCTCATCCATAAACATCAGTCAGGTTTTGATGGGAGAGTGTGACAAGAAAATACATTTTTCTGAACAAAACGAAGAAGTTAAAACCAGATACATGAATGAAGAAGGTTGATGTTTTTCTTTTTTTATCGTACCAGTTGGTTTTATTATGACAATGCACACTTGATAAGCAAAAAAGCCTTGGCATCCTGCAAAAACCAACATTATTATGACATTACGAGTCACTCGCTTGAGCCTGCATCGACCAGTCACCGAGTGGACTGCGCCTTACATTATTATTGCAAAGGGTCACTTTCAGTTGAAACTCATTAGCAAACATAAAAGGACATAAAAAATAAATTTTGTGATTACATAAAATATGTCCGTCTTTGTATAGTGGGAGATACATTTCGATATGCAAACACACACGACAAAATAAAAACACTTGAAAATGTGACCCAAGACAAAAAATAAAATCAAAATAAAATAAAGTGTACATAATTGAATCATATTTGAACTTCTAGGCTAAGATTTTACAAATCACAGAAGACTAATCATTAATCATGTTTTCTTTTAATAATCAAAAACAATTTGAGGCTGTATCAAAATCTTGGTAAAAAAATTAGAAGGAGATTTTCGGTGACCATTTTTTTCAGTGAGCTAATTGCTGGAAATTCAAGGTTCTCTCTTCCCTTCCTGAAATGTCTGCCTCAGTAATCTCCTCTGTGACCTCTAAAATGTGAGTATCTGTACAATCCCGCTTGGGGACAGTCTCCATGGCACTCAAAGTTCCTCCTCTGACGGGGGAGAAGAACTGCCTCATTACATAAAAAAATAATTATCCCTGGTCCAAAATAACCTGGAGGGGTCCTTTTCCTGTTATTGTACATGTTGGAGGTTTGTATGTAGAAAAGGTTGGACATGGCATTAGAATTTTACTGTAGTAGTTTTGTTAACCTTGGGTCACGCTGCGGCAGATAGAGGTCACTATCATCTGCATAAAACTACACATTTTGCATCCAAATCTACACCAAACTCTGCATTTACAAGTTAATTAGATATCATTAACCCACACAGCTTCATTTTACCTTATTGAGGGCAACTGAGAGGAAGGTAATTTACATCTCACGGGCTGTAATAGTTATATACTGCTATATAAAAAAAGGAATAAAGATCTCCTTCAGGTTATTTTAGCGAGGCAGTCCCTTTCCTCCCTCTTACTTCCACCACCAAAAAAATATAACATAATCTATCAGAACATCTTCCAGATATACAGTGAAATTTAAAACCAATAAAACAAACAAATTATTTATTATTCATCTCTAAATCTTTTTTTTTAGGCTACCTTGTTATTCTCATTTTAGACTAGACATTGTGAATAAGGATAGAAACAGACAGCTAGTGTTAAAAGGCAAACCGTATTGAATCTGAATAAACACACCCACTCATTCACACGCACACACACACACACACACACACACACCTCGGCCTCCCATTCTCTTGTGTCGTCTGCAGGGTTGATTCGAGATCCTTGTGATAGCTTTTTTCATATTAAGAGAATCTCACTCTTGTTATTAAAAAAACACGAGTTGTTGCCTGTAGTGGTCTGGTGGCAGTTCACTGTCTTCTCGTATCATTTTAAAAGCAACACAAAAGAAGAGATGTTAGGCAAATGATTCAGTCCAGAAAAAAAACCAACCTTGGGATAATGATGAAAAAATAAAAGCCGGTATTTTAAAACAAAGGGGGAAAAAAAAAGAAATGCCAGGACGGGAGATCATGTCTCCCAATCGTCACTTCTGACCAACTGGTCGATCCGAAAGCCAATCTGACGCAAATTTGTTTGTCTTAGGCCACTGTAGTAGCTGGGCTACCACTAAATCAGTAGTCCCTCCCAGCTGTGTCACCCAAACATCCCATCCGTCTACTGTAAAAAATCCCACCCAACTCATTACGGCCCCCTTCCCAAACCAAAATCCCCTGTAGCTGTTTTGTACTTTAGCACCTGTTGTCATCTCTCCCTGTAAATGTCCAGACAGACAAACACCAGAATGGAAACCGTCACAGTTCCTCAGGCATCCTGAACCCTCCACCCTACGAGGGGAGGGTTAAACGAGTCTTAGGGTGGCACGTAGGGAGGTGGAGATCTGTAGGGAGTCATGTTCTTGGGACGGGAGCCCTTGCCCTCCATGGGAGTGGTGAAGGGAGGTGGTGGCTGGTAGGGAGGTGCGTTGGGGTCCTCGTCCCGCAGGGCCGTGTACTCCCCCAGCAGCTCCTGGTTGAGGGGAGTGGTCTCTGGCGTGGCCATGTTGGGGTACTCGGGGGGTGGAAGTGGGGGCTTCTCTTCCTGTAGAATCAAGGGCATACTGGAAGATGGGGGCGGCTTAGAGTCGTCAAGTTCATCCGCAAAGATAATCGGCACGCCTTTTTTGATGAAGGTGGCCTGGTCCTCGATAGTCAGCTTGCCCTTTCGCTTCTTCCTGTAGCAGATCATCGCAATGATGCCTGCTATTAACAGGATTGCTGCCACCACCACGGCGGGAATGACTGTGTGGAGATAGACGTCATCTGTGCTCTGCCGGCCTGTTCCCAGAGCGGGCGTGACCGCTGCAGGTTCTGGTATATCGATCTCTCCTGGTGGGATGAAGGAATATGTTTTGCAGCTTGCCCTTCCCTTGGCCATGACTTCCAGTGGTCTGAATTCTGGCTCCAGAGAGTACCTGAAGGCCTGTGAGGGCTTTCCGTCCGCACTGGCGAGCGTCCTGCTCATGACTGCGAGCTGCTCCTTTGGACATGGGTGATGCGGGAGGCTGGTGTTTGTCCACTCAACCACAATGGACCCTTTGCTGATATTTCGTAGACTGACTGTACTGCTGTTGCGGTCTCCGAGCGCATATGCCAGCTTCTTGACCAGAAGGATCTTCTTGTGGATGTCATTTGTTATCGAACGCGGCTCACCCTCAAATCGGGCCGTGAAGATCACTGGGGACTTGTCATTGATGGGCCAGCGGTTCACGCGGACCTCAAAGGCGTCAATTGCATTCAGGCCACCTTTGTCAGTCGCCTGCATGAAGTATTCATGTTTCCCCACATTCTGGACATCAGGCAGGCCGTAGAGAAGTTGGCTGGTGGTGTTGAACTGGATCCAGGAGCCCTCTCCAACCACCTCATTGTGGTTCTGTCGCAAAGTTAGACGCAGCTTGTCAGTTGTCCCATCCTCTTTATCAAAGAATGTATCAGATGGGATCTTAACCTCGAAATAGGTGCCAACCAATGCATTGACCTGGTCGATGGGGTTTCGCAGGACAGGCTTTTCGTTGTATGGGTCTGGGACGACAGCAGGTGCTGGTGTGGTGTGCCTAGCCGGCTTGGCTGTGGAGGTCTTTGGCTCTCTGGGCACCGGTGTGGTTTTGGGTCTCCTAGGTTTCTTGGTTGGTCTTCTAGTGGGTGCGGGTGGTGTAGCAGTGGCCTCCACAAACGTAGGCCTGGTCATGGTTGGTTGGATAAGAATGGTGCTGGTGGCCTCCACTACCCTTGTTGGTTGAGGCGGCCCCAGAGTTGGGGTGTGGGCAATAGAGTCACGGACTCTGATCGTAGGCTTGCCTGGAAGGGGAACAGGGCCTCTTACAGGGGGAGCAGAGCTTTCGGTTGGTGCGGCAATAGAGGGAGAGGAGAGGGTTGGGATAATCCTCACCGGAGGCTCCACTATAGTTGTTGGAGGAAGCACCGCCAGCACGGGTGTCGGAGTGTTGTTTAATTGGCGCCTCACCCGCTTAGGGACATGGGGTTTCTTGTTGGCAATGTGCCATCCCACCACAGGGTATCCCAACCTTGCGGACATTGTCCCTTCCTTTGCAGGACCCTGGACGCTGTTGATATTTGGGACTGTGCTCTGGTCCAATGAGCAGCCGAGCTTCCAGGACAACAGAGCGCCGTTCTCCACCACCTGGGGAGACATTGAGATTGTTAATTTAACTATCCATTTACTAATATGATATGTTTAATTATTCACTGGCAAATATTTATTATAACAATATAGCCACATACTCATTAGTAGGGCTGCCCCTTGGTAGTGGATAAGACGACTAATTGGTAGTTTTCGTCCTTATTTTTTAATGCTTTTTCCCGCTGAATAACTTATTTTCAAGACATTTATGAGCACACAAGATTTAATGTGTTGCTTTTGTATGATTCTTTGTGATGAAACTCAGTTTTACAGATCAACAAAATCAATAAATCTTAAAAACATTCTCATTTCTCAATTACTCGCTTGTTGCACATTCACTCACCTTCTTGGCATTTCCCGGCCCAGCCATGAATGCAGACATGTCGAACAGCCTGTTGTTGACCACAGGGAGTATCTTCATGTGCTGGATCCCCACCCCGGAGAAGCTCCTCATGTCATCCAGGAGCTGCACTCTCTGCTCCGAGCTCATCTTGGTCAAATCAGCGTCCAGGATGACAGTCAGCACCGTGATTGGCTCCTCGTTGCCACACATGAACGGCTGAACGTCGTCTTCAGTGGAGGCCTGGTTGGATGCCAGCTGGGCAGCGTCTACATCCAAATGATCTTCAGGATGTACCTCGATGGAAAACACCTCCGAAGATAAGGAGGATTTGGTGTGGTTGGAGATGGATACCGAGATGTAATGGACGCCTTTGTCCTCCTCCAAAGGTAGACCCTGCAGGATTCTGCTGTTGGCATCCCAGTGCAGCCAGGAAGGGAGGGAGTCCTTCCCCATCTCTGTGATCTGAGAGGTAAACACAACAGAAAGTTAATTAAGATCAAGATAAACACAAATAGGGGGGAATCATTTAATATGGTTGGATAAAACACAAACAATGAATCATATTTCTGATTAATTTTGTCCGATCTAAACGCACAACAATCTTTCAGTAGTATAACTTTTGGCAACCTGTGAAAAGGATTACAGTAAGCTTGCTTATGAAATACTGCTTGTGAAATAGTTAATGTACATTGCAGTTACCAGGAAAAACATTTATTTATTAGGTTCCATAGAAAATATGTTTTATTTTTGTCCAGTACATAACAACTGAATGGACATCAAGGGCATCGCCTTTTATAGGAATGGTATGCAGCAATGACGCTCTGCTTTTGTGGGAGTTTATATTAGATTTTGAGGTTGTGACCCTCTATTTTTCATGTGGTGCATTTTCATATTCCAATATGTTGTCCTTTTTTTTCTAAAGATGCTCTGTTATTGATGCAATAACAGAGTTCATTTTTTTTTGTGATGCAGAAATAAAGGGTAGGGGTGCAGGCTTCAAAACAACATGAACAGGATTTACTGCTGTGACTATGCAACATGGTATGTACTAATACTACACACACACAATCACACACACACACACACACACACATTCAAAAGCAGTGCCCTGAATTGTAATTTAAACCCGACTAGAATTAAAATAACTTGGCCAATTATACGACTGGGGACGTCCCCGTGGCAGGAGGCTGATGGAGGGAAATGGATCACAGGGGAGTGACAACGCATCCACACACATAAATCCCCCCCCCCCCCCCAAATAAAAAAAATAAAAACATGAACAAATGCATCCTGTGCTCCCCAGCCCCTACAAGTTAATTCTGCGGCTAATAAATCCTGGTTGATAAATTATGTAGAGGCACTGCTCCCTAGACACATCATTAATGCTCTAACCAGCACACAGGCAGCGCCGGGGGGAAGAGCACACACACACACACACACGCACACACACACACACACACACACACACACACACACACACACACACACACACACACACACACACACACACACACACAAAGCCATAGACAGTCGCACAAGGCTACACAAAGCTGTGTGTGCACGTTTTCACTCAGACACACCGTACACATGTGGCCACCCGGACCAAATCAAATGTACACAGTCTGCCTACTCTTTTTTATTCCAGAGACATTTGTATTTAATTTGTATTAAGCTCAGGAACAAAGTGGGAAATTAGCTATTTCTAGAATTTTTTTCAACCAGTTCCCTCTTTTGTTCCTTTCCTTCCGTCTTCGTCTGACACCTTGCCCCTCCTTTCTATCCCTGCTTTCTTCCGTCATTGTTTCAAAATGCCATCATCAAAATCTAACTTTCATTGGAAGATAACGGCTTGTTTCCGAGGCGACGGCGTAGGGAAATGTCGTGTTTCTTGACAGAGACTATAAAAATCGGCCTGTAAATCATGGCAGCAGGAAACACAAATACTATTTACAATTCAATCCACCCTGATAATTGTTCCAACAGTAGAAAATGTCCAATGCTGGCAACAAAAAATACCCAAAATATCACTTAAAGTGTGGATGATATAAATGCGCCTGTAAAGGAAAACCACAAACAAAAACTACTTGCGTGTCTCCAAACGTTGGCTCCTCGAGCAACGTTCGATTTAATTTGTCACAGAGTTCCACTGCCTCGAAACTTCAAACCAATTGCCTCTTGACATGACATTGCAAATTAAATCACAAAGAGATGATGAAGGACAAGCGAGTTGCCAGGCAGTAATCTCATCACAGCTGTCATAATTGCCCTGTAAATTACTGAATTGCGTCCTGAAAGCACAAGGATGATCACTTCCTTATCTGCTGCCAATTGAATGAGGGAAAGAAAAAAAGGTAGGGGATACTTAATTTCATTTTTCAGCTACACTACATGGTGGGACATTTGGCTCATATGGGAAAACAGAATAACACAAGAGGGACAAAAAACAAGCTGCCGTTCCCCGACAACGAACAAGGAAAAGTTCTCCTCTCCATCAACGACTACCCATCCCGAACTGAACACAGAAGGACTGCAGTCTGGACAGCTTCCAGTGGTGATGGCTTAGCTTGTCCCTGCCATCGAAAACTCTACAGGCTCCCCGAAGCTACGAACCAGAGGCAATGTCTTCTAAGTTCCTGCCTCAGTAAGCGTTAAAACAGAAACACAATAGTGCCTTTTTAAACTCCTACATGAACCCAGCAGAGAGCTTGTAGTTTCCTGCCTCCCTAAGAGAACATGAAAAATACATCAAAACCACCCCCAAAATGTCAAGAAAAATACTTCATATCTTTTCCTGGCACAGTGCTTCGGCGCATGGGAGCTTGATGTTTGGCCCTAAAGGTTATCGTGTGCTCTCACAGACTCCTTCCAGCCTCCAGTACAACACACACCACTGGCAAGGTTGCAGCCTGAGCCCTCTCTGAGGCAGACGGGGGAAAAGCCCAGCGTTTTAGAAGATTTATTTGGAGAAGCACAGAGGGCCGTGCAGCAGGAAGTGAGGAGACTAAACCATTTTTTTTTCTTCTGGGAAGCTATTAAAAGGTGGTGGCAAGGGCAACTCAGGGCAAAGACGTGACATATAGAAGCAACAGCCACAGCTAATTCACCCAGGGCATTCACTGAGCCGCGCGCTAACCTTTCAAAGCATAAGCTTTATGCCTTGCTCAAGGACTTTGCGACAGTGAAATCACATCTTCTCCAAAAAGGTCCCAACCCCGACCAGTTTTGAGTGACATGGCTTGTGAAGAGTTACACAATCACTTAAAGTAGGGATGGCCGATGGTTTCTTTTTTCATATTGCCGTGTCGTGGTTACTCGAGATTGCCAAAAAAAATCTATTTGATAGCAACATCTCCTTTATTCAAACAATGGCTTCTCCTTAAAAGTGTTTGGCGTTCCTTGTTTCTGTAATTGTCCCAGTCCTTTGTTGAAAAGCAGAAATTTACTGTAAAAAAAGATAGATCATTTCCAAAATTCACAATGTGTTTTTATCAAAATATTCTGTTAATAATCCATATTTGTTGCCGTTTAGCCATCCAAAATCAACATTTTTGCTTCAGTCAAAAAACTGTCTACAGCTGTCGGCAGCAAGGTACACATCTGTAATAACAGGGCGATCGAGCAGCAATCTAACAGCACCATAAATTAGATAGATAAGATAACCGCAATAACAGTCATATTTTCATAACATTTTTAGGGTGATAGCATCATCAAATTGGACAACAGACAATCCAAGCTTCTATTGAAGACCTCAATCAAGGCTTTGAATGTAATAAATATGAAATTTGATAATCGATACAGCCCTATCCATAGCAGTTACTACTCTTTGGAGTGCAGGAACGGAGATGGAAAAGAGACGGCAAACTGGTTTGTTATTAAGGATTTACACTTCACTAGTCATGCTGGATACATCTCTTAATGTTATAGATTATTTCTATAAGATCTTAGGTCCGATTGCTAAAACTGCCTTGATATTGGCGTTGGAGAAACCGATCATCGATCGTCCCTTCAATCGTTGATGTACGATCCGATCGCCAATCGTCTCCAGCTTGACTTTAAACACCACGTACAATGAATGCTAATGGTGGTGGCATTAGAAGCCACTGAGCGATAAGAGCCTTTAAAGAGTGAATCACTGGCATGTTTAAAGAGGTCTGAGCACGGCTGTCACCCCCAGTGTGAGTGCAGCTACAAACCCCCGACTTTAAAGACAGTTAATTAAAACGAAATGAACGATAATCTCATCAAAGTTAAGAGTTGTTTGATCATCTTTTTCACTCAGTGACACATGCAGCCATAAAGCCACCGTGACTATCGGCCTATCGCCATAAGCTCCAGTGATGGGCACTCTGGTGCAACTAACTCGGGTGAAAAAACGTATTTGAAGTCTGCGTGATCGACGGGCATGAAACACTCGGAGACATTATCGCATATCACTGGCACCATCCTTATTCTACTCTGCATCACTGCTCAGCCGCTCTGCCTCCTCAGCTGTTTTGTTTGGAGTTGCAGTCCTCATTCATCGGCCGCAGTTTGGAAGTGAGACGGGCGCTACGGCTCGGACAAAAAAGGGAAAAGACGGATAGCAGAGCAGCCTCAGTGCTGACGGTTGAAGTCATAGATAGTGAGTCCAATGTCAAAGCAGCATCTGTAGACATTAACAACTTTGTTTCTTTCTACTTTTTTCTTCTGTCAGTGTTTCTTATCCCTACCATGAGTCCTCATACCCATGCCAAGTACCCACGTCTTGTTTGTCACCTGCTGATTAAAGTGAAGTGGGTCCTTTAAGGGCGCGTTCACACCTCAGCTGTTCCGTTCAGTTTAATCAAACTCAGGCTTGTTAGCCAGGTTAGAACGGTTCATTTGGGCTTGTGTGAAAGCTGTAAATCAGGACCAAACAGCCACGCCAAGACCGCCTAAAAAGGTGGGTCTCGGTCCGGAGCTTTTGTAGTGTGAAAGCAAACAGACCAACTACTTGATTTTATGAAAGCAGATATGTGATTTTAGCACAAATTCAAAATCTAAGCTACTAATAAACCCATCGGCTGATTGCGAAGTCTGTTAAGGAAGTGATCTCATTGATTTGTATTTACGGTCATGTGTATACAAGCACATCAGTGTGGCTAGTGTCACTGATTAATAGGTCAATAGATGTTAAACTTGCTGTGCTTGTGTTTACCTCTGTGTTCTTAGGTCCATTAAAACGTCTTTGGCAGCGACCCCACAGAATAAGCCCCAACGTATATTTATGCGTTCCCAAACGTTTGGGGATATGCAAAGGGACTTTTGTACGCTCCTGTCTCTACCGATTATTTATAACATGTCTAACAATACTAATACTGTTCATCATTAGTTATTTCTTTGAATGGAATTGGATTTCCCCTGCGTGGGTCCTAATAATACAAGATCAGCAATCTATAAAACTTCATGTTTTCTTCTCTGGGTTTGTTTGTAAAAAAAAAAAAAAAATGTCAATGTGAACAAGTCATTTACCCTCAGTCAGTTTTCATGTCTAACTTTTTTTACCTTTGACCTTTTTTAATAAATGTCCATCCTGGTCTGGGAATCGCTCCAACTGCCATTCATTTATATCATCGACGCAGAAAATGAATGGGGCCTCTACTTCAGGAACCCAATCACCCCCCCAAAGAAAAGTATTCTAATTTTGCTACTCTTTATGGTTTAGGATCACAGCCAAAACCATAAAAAACAACATATACTAATGCCTTCAGGTGGAGAAATACTGCAGCGCTTTTGCTTTCATGACCTGGTTGCACATAATAAGTGTGGCACCTCCACAAACACACACATCTTTATTATCCCGAAGACATGCAATCACAGTGCGCTTTTGATGAAGAGGAGCAGTAGAGATGGAGAGAGAAGAAAGAAAGAGGTCAAGCAAGAAGAATGAGAGAGAGAGAGAGAGAGAGCGAGAGATCTCCTAAACATAGAGATATTACGAGGAGGCGTCGAGTCTCAACGCGTTCGGGGAAAAGAAAGCAGTTCATTGTTGCAGCGAGAGGAGAACACGGAGAAAGGAGTCCATTGTTAGCGGGGACACGGCTGACAGCTCCACAGATAAGCCTCATATTTTGGAGGAGATGAGGGAGGAGGAGGAGGAGGAGGAGGAGGAAGAGGAAGAGGAGGAGGTGAGGCCTGAGCACGCCGTTGTGATATGATGACTCGGGGCGAAATGAAACTCGGCGTGGTGAGGAAATGAGAGGAAGGAAAACAGAAGGGAGCATGAAGGGAACGTGGAGGGAGGGGAGGAGGGAGGGAGTGATGGACAAGGAAGGGGGGAGAAAGATAAGAAGAGTATGATGAGAGGAGGAGAAGAAAAAAGCAGGGGAAGCGAGGGGGGAGGTGAAAAGTGGAGCGAGACGGAGAGCAAGAGGAAGAGGGCGTAGAGGGGACTGCTGGCATGGTGGAGAGTTTCCAGTGGAAAATATGAGGCGAAGAGGAGGGATGGATGGACGGAGGAGCTATAGAACGAGAGGGTGGCTGGGTGGGGGGGGTGGGGGTGGGGGGCTTTGGGCGGCTGAAAGGCAGGCGTGTGTTTACGAGGGGAAATCCATCTTGAAGCCCATTTTCTACCGTTAAAAAATTCACCCGGGGGCCCCGGTCCACAGAAGGCTCATTCACTGCCCTCAACGCTGCGATCCAGGAACGGGAGAAAACACACGAGCAGCGACGGGAAGAAACGTCAGCGCGCTCACCCAAACAACCACCGAGTTCATAAGAAAAATGGAAAAACTATGAAGATTTGAAAGTGTAAATTTGCATTAACCGCCCCCCCCAACAGCATCCGCCACACTATCCAACAATAAAAGAAACACACAAACTGAAACATTCTTTTAAAACCAACATGCTATCAGTTCTCCAAATAAAGAGTCTTTCAGGTGACTTTACTGGACATTTATGGAGAAAATGAAAGGGAGAGTCAGCTCAAACAACGCTGATATTCACAATTCCCTTCATTTGATCCTTTATTACAGGAATTCCTTAAGAGGTCATTGTAAACTTTCACTGCATTCTTGTTTAGGGTGACCACATCTACGTCCATGTTTAATTTAATGTGATTTTACTGAACAGTTTTTGCAAAAATTTAAAGGAAAAGTTGGCTCAAATGACATTCATATTCATAATGTCATATTTAAACCGTTAATACAGGAATTCCTTAAGAGGTTATAGTTAACTTTCACTGGATTTTTGATCAGGATTACCAAAACTATGTTCATGTTTAATATCATGTGATTTTACTGTACAGTTTTGGAGAAAATGAAAATATATCCTCCCATTTACCTCTAGAGCGATCGAGTCATGTGTTTTTTTGGATACTTATTCAGAGCAAAGATAATATAATTACACATGTCTAAAATAAAGACTTTCAGGTGTAATTTAAAGACTAGCTCTATTTCTTTGGTGCATTGCAGCTGAAGTTTTTACTGCTTTGAAGGCGTTTTATTTTGGTAGAAACTCCATAGTTCCGGCACCACTGTAGAGGTAAGAGAAGGAAAACGTTCCAGGAAAAACAACAAAAACAACT